>NW_021703776.1:67951804-68106223 GCF_005190385.1 Monodon monoceros | reverse complement strand
ACGCGGGCCTCTCACTGTTGTGGCCTCTCCCGCTGCGGAGCAGAGGCGCCTAACACGCAGGCTCAGCGGCCATGGCTCATGGGCCCAGCCGCTCCGTGGCATGTGGGATCTTCCCGGACCGGGGCACGAACCCGTGTCCCCTGCATCGGCAGGCAGACTCTCAACCACTGCGCCACCAGGGAAGCCCTATTTATTACATCTTTATTGGAGTATAAATGCTTTACAATGGTGTGTTAGTTTCTGCTTTATAACAAAGTGAATCAGTTATACATATACATATGTTCCCATATCTCTTCCCTCTTGTGTCTCCCTCCCTCCCACCCTCCCTATCCCACCCCTCTAGGTGGTCACAAAGCACCGAGCTGATCTCCCTGTGCTATGCAGCTGCTTCCCAGTAGCTACCTATTTTACGTTTGGTAGTGTATATATGTCCGTGCCACTCTCTCACTTTATCACAGCTTACCCTTCCCCCTCCCCATATCCTCAAGTCTGTTCTCTAGTAGGTCTGTGTCTTTACTCCTGTCTTACCCTTAGGTTCTTCATGACATTTTTTTTTTCTTAAATTCCATACGTATGTGTTAGCATACAGTATTTGTCTTTTTCTTTCTGACTTACTTCACTCTGTATGACAGACTCTGGGTCCACCCACCTCATTACAAATAGCTCAATTTCGTTTCTTTTTATGGCTGAGTAATATTCCATTGTATATATGTGCCACATCTTCTTTATCCATTCATCCAATGATGGACACTTAGGTTGTTCCCATCTCCTGGCTATTGTAAATAGAGCTGTAATGAACATTTTGGTACATGACTCTTTTTGAATTATGGTTTTCTCAGGGTATATGCCCAGTAGTGGGATTGCTGGGTCATATGGTAGTTCTATTTGTAGTTTTTTGAGGAACCTCCATACTGTTCTCCATAGTGGCTGTACCAATTTACATTCCCACTAGCAGTGCAAGAGTGTTCCCTTTTCTCCACACCCTCTCCAGCATTTATTGTTTCTAGATTTTTTGATGATGGCCATTCTGACTGGTGTGAGATGATATCTCATTGTAGTTTTGATTTGCATTTCTCTAATGATTAATGATGCTGAGCATTCTTTCATGTGTTTGTTGGCAGTCTGTATATCTTCTTTGGAGAAATGTGTATTTAGGTCTTCTGCCCATTTTTGGATTGGGTTGTTTGTGTTTTTGTTATTGAGCTGCATGAGCTGCTTGTAAATTTTGGAGATTAATCCTTTGTCAGTTGCTTCATTTGCAAATATTTTCTCCCATTCTGAGGGTTGCCTTTTGGTCTTGTTTATGGTTTCCTTTGCTGTGCAAAACCTTTGCAGTTTCATTAGGTCCCATTTGTTTATTTTTGTTTTTATTTCCATTTCACTAGGAGGTGGGTCAAAAAGGATCTTGCTGTGATTTATGTCATAGAGTGTTCTGCCTATGTTTTCCTCTAAGGGTTTGATAGTTTCTGGCCTTACATTTAGGTCTTTAATCCATTTTGAGCTTATTTATGTGTATGGTGTTAGGGAGTGATCTAATCTCATACTTTTACATGTAGCTGTCCAGTTTTCCCAGCACCACTTATTGAAGAGGCTGTCCTTTCTCCACTATACATTCCTGCCTCCTTTATCAAAAATAAGGTGACCATATGTGCGTGGGTTTATGTCTGGTCTTTCTATCCTGTTCCATTGATCTATATTTCTGTTTTTACACCAGTACCATACTGTCTTGATTACTGTAGCTTTGTAGTATAGTCTGCAGTCAGGGAGCCTGATTCCCCCAGCTCCATTTTTCGTTCTCAAGACTGCTTTGGCTATTCGGGGTCTTTTGTGTTTCCATACAAATTGTGAAATTTTTTGTTCTAGTTCTGTGAAAAATGCCAGTGGTAGTTTGATAGGGATTGCATTGAATCTGTAGATTGCTTTGGGTAGTAGAGTCATTTTCACAGTGTTGATTCTTCCAATGCAAGAACATGGTATATCTCTCCATCTATTTGTATCACCTTTAATTTCTTTCATCAGTGTCTTATAATTTTCTGCATATAGGTCATTTGTCTCCTTAGGTAGGTTTCTTCCTAGATATTTTATTCTTTTTGTTGCAGTGGTAAATGGGAGTGATTTCTTGATTTCGCTTTCAGATTTTTCATCATTAGTGTGTAGGAATGCCAGAGATTTCTGTGCATTAATTTTGTATCCTGCTACTTTACCAAATTCATTGATTAGCTCTAGTAGTTTTCTGGTAGGATCTTTAGGATTCTCTATGTATAGTATCATGTCATCTGCAAACGGTGACAGCTTTACTTCTTCTTTTCTGATTTGGATTCCTTTTATTTCCTTTTCTTCTCTGATTGCTGTGGCTTAACTTCCTAAACTATATTGAATAAGAGTGGTGAGAGTGGGCAACCTTGTTTTGTTCCTGATCTTAGCGGAAATGCTTTCAGTTTTTCACCATTGAGGACCATGTTGGCTGTGGGTTTGTCACATATGGCCTTTATTATTGAGGAAAGTTCCCTCTGTGCCTACTTTCTGGAGGGTTTTTATCATAAATGGGTGTTGAATTTTGTCTAAAGCTTTCTCTGCATCTATTGAGATGATCATATGGTTTTTCTCCTTCAGTTTGTTAATATGGTGTATCACATTGATTGATTTGCGTATATTGAAGAATCCTTGCATTCCTGGAATAAACCCCATTTGATCATGGTGTATGATCCTTTTAATGTGCTGTTGGATTCTGTTCGCTAGTATTTTGTAGAGGATTTTTGCATCTATGTTCATCAGTGATATTGGCCTGTAGTTTTCTTTCTTTGTGACATCCTTGTGTGGTTTTGTTATCAGGGTGATGGTGGCCTCGTAGAATGAGTTTGGGAGTGTTCCTCCCTCTGCTGTATTTTGGAAGAATTTGAGAAGGATAGGTGTTAGCTCTTCTCTAAATGTTTGATAGAATTCGCCTGTGAAACCATCTGGTCCTGGGCTTTTGTTTGTTGGAAGATTTTAATCACAGTTTCAATTTCAGTGCTTGTGATTGGTCTGTTCATATTTTCTATTTCTTCCTGATTCAGTCTTGGCAGGTTGTGCATTTCTAAGAATTTGTTCATTTCTTCCAGGTTGTCCTTTTTATTGGCATAGAGTTGCTTGTAGTAATCTCTCATGATCTTTTGTATTTCTGCTGTGTCAGTTGTTACTTCTCCTTTTTCGTTTCTAATTCTATTGATTTGGGTCTTCTCCCTTTTTTTCTTGATGAGTCTGGCTAATGGTTTATCAATTTTGTTTATCTTCTCAAAGAACCAGCTTTTAGTTTTTTTGATCTTTGCTATCGTTTCCTTCATTTCTTTTTCATTTATTTCTGATCTGATCTTTATGATTTCTTTCTTTCTGCTAACTTTGGGGTTTTTTTCTTCTTCTTTCTCTAATTGCTTTAGGTGCAAGGTTAGGTTATTTATTCGAGCTGTTTCCTATTACTTAAGGTAGGATTGTATTGATATAAATTTCCCTCTTAGAACTGCTTTTGCTGCATCCCATAGGTTTTGGGTCGTCATGTCGCCATTGTCATTTGTTTCTAGGTATTTTTTCATTTCCTGTTTGACTTCTTCAGTGATCACTTCGTTATTAAGTAGTGTACTGTTTATCCTCCATGTGTTTGTATTTTTTACAGATCTTTTCCTGTAATTGATATCTAGTCTCATAGCATTGTTGTTGGAAAAGATACTTGATACAATTTCAGTTTTCTTGAATTTACCAAGGCTTTATTTGTGACCCAAGATATGATCTGTCCTGGGGAATGTTCCATGAGCACTTGAGAAAAATGTGTGTTCTGTTGTTTTTGGATGGAATGTCCTATAAATATCAATTAAGTCCATCTTGTTTAATGTATCATTTAAAGCTCATGTTTCCTTATTTATTTTCATTTTGGGTGATCTGTCCATTGGTGAAAGTGGGGTGTTAAAGTCTCCTACTATGAATGTGTTACTGTCGATTTCCCCTTTTATGGCTGTTAGTATTTGCCTTATGTATTGAGGTGCTCCTATGTTAGGTGCATAAATATTTACAATTGTTATATCTTCTTCTTGGATCGATCCCTTGATCATTATGTAGTGTCCTTCTTTGTCTGTTCTAATAGTCTTTATTTTAAAGTCTATTTTGTCTGATACGAGAATTGCTACTCCAGCTTTCTTTTGGTTTCCCTTTGCATGGAATATCTTTTTCCATCCCCTCACTTTCAGTCTGTATGTGTCTCTAGGTCTGAAGTGGGTCTCTTGTAGACAGCATATAGATTCGTTTTGTTTTTGTATCCATTCAGCCAGTCTGTGTCTTTTTGTGGGGGCATTTAATCCATTTACATTTAAGGTTATTATTGATATGTATGTTCCTATTCCCATTTTCTTTATTGTTTTGGGTTTGATATTATAGGCCCTTTCCTCCTCTTGTGTTTCTTGCCTAGGGAAGATCCTTTAGCATTTGTTGTAAAGCTGGTTTGGTAGTGCTGAACTCTCTCAGCTTTTGCTTGTCTGTAAAGGTTTTAATTTCTCCATGAAATCTGAATGATATCCTTGCTGGGTAGAGTAATCTTGGTTGTAAGTTTTTCTCCTTCATCACTTTAAATATGTCCTGCCAGTCCCTTCTGGCTTTCAGAGTTTCTGCTGAAAGATCAGCTGTTAACCTTATGGGGATTCCCTTGTGTGTTATTTGTTGTTTTTCCCTTGCTGCTTTTAATATGATTTCTTTGTATTTAATTTTTGACAGTTTGATTAATATGTGTCTTGGCCTATTTCTCCTTGGATTTGTCCTGTATGGGATTCTCTGTGTTTCCTGGACTTGATTAACTATTTCCCATATTAGGGAAGTTTTCAACTATAATCTCTTCAAAGATTTTCTCAGTCCCTTTCTTTTCTCTTCTTCTGGGACCCCTATAATTCGAATGTTGGTGTGTTTAATGTTGTCCCAGAGGTCTCTGAGACTGTCCTCAGTTCTTTTCATTCTTTTTTCTTTATTCTGCTCTGCAGTAGTTATTTCCACTGTTTTATCTTCCAGGTCACTTATCTGTTCTTCTGCCTCAGTTATTCTGCTGTTGATCCCTTCTAGAGTATCTTTAATTTCATTTATTGTGTTGTTCATCGTGCTTGTTTCATCTTTAGTTCTTCTAGGTGCTCGTTAAATGTTCCTTGCATTTTCTCTATTGTATTTCCAAGTTTTCGGATCATATTTACTATCATTGTTCTGAATTCTTTTTCAGGTAGACTGCCTATTTCCTCTACATTTGTTAGGTCTGGTGGGTTTTTATCTTGCTCCTTCATCTGCTGTGTGTTTTTCTGTCTTCTCATTTTGCTTATCTTACTGTGTTTGGGGTCTCCTATTTGCAGGCTGCAGTTTCGTTGTTCCTGTTGTTTTTGGTGTCTGTCCCCAGTGGCTAAAGTTGGTTCAGTGGGTTGTCTAGGGTTCCTGGTGGAGGGGACTAATGCCTGTGTTCTCGTGCATGAGGCTGGATTTTGTCTTTCAGGTCCACGTCTGGTGGTGTGTTTTGGGGTGTCTGTGGACTTATTATGGTTTTAGGCAGCCTCTCTGCTGATGGGTGGCGTTGTGTTCCTGTCTTGCTAGTTGTTTGGCATAGGGTGTCCAGCACTGTAGCTTGCTGGTCGTTGAGTAAAGCTGGGTGCTGGTGTTGAGATGGAAATCTCTGGGAGATTTTTGCCGTTTGATATTACGTGGAGCTGGGAGGTCTCTTGTGGACCAGTGTCCTGAAGTTGGCTCTCCCACCTCAGAGGCACAGCACTGACTCCTGGCTGCAGCACCAAGAGCCTTTCATCCACACGGCTCAGAATAAAAGGGAGAAAAAGTAGAAAGAAAGAAGGAAAGAAAGAAAGGAAGGAAGGAAGAAAGGAAGGAAGGAAGGAAGAAGGAAAGAAAGAAAGAGGATAAAAGAAAATAAAATAAGTAAGGTAAAATAAAGTTATTAAAATTAAAAAATGTTAAGAAAAAAAATTTTAAGTAAAAAAAACTACAACAACAAAAAAAAGCGGACGGATAGAAGCCTACAACAAATGGTGAAAGCACAGCTATACAGACAAAATCTCACACAGAAGCATACACATACATACTCACAAAAAGAGGAAAAGTGGAAAAAATAATAAATCTTGCTCTCAAAGTCCACCTTCTCAATTTGGGATGATTCGTTGTCCATTCAGGTATTCCACAGATGCAGGGTACATCAAGTTGATTGTGGAGATTTAATCCACTGCTCCTGAGGCTGCTGGGAGAGATTTCCCTTTCTCTTCTTTGTTCGCACAGCTCCTGGGGTTCAGCTTTGGATTTGGCATCGCCTCTGCGTGTAGGTCGTCGGAGGGAGTTTGTTCTTCGCTCAGACAGGACGGGGTTAAAGGAGCAGCCGCTTCGGGGACTGTGGCTCACTCAGGCCACGGGGAGGGAGGGCCACAGAGTGCGGGGTGAGCCTGCGGCGGCAGAGGCCGGCATGACGTTGCACCAACCTGAGGTGCACCGTGCGTTCTCCCGGAGGAGTTGTCCCAGCATCCCGGGACCCTGGCAGTGGCGGGCTGCACAGGCTCCCCGGAAGCGGGGTGTGGAGAGTGACCTGTGCTCGCACACAGGCTTCTTGGTGGTGGCAGCAGCAGCCTTAGCGTCTCATGCCCGTCTCTGGGGTTTGCGCTGTTAGCCGCGGCTCGCGCCCGTCTCTGGAGCTCCTTCAAGCAGCGCTCTTAATCCCCTCCTCTCACACCAGGAAACAAAGAGGGAAGAAAAAGTCTCTTGCCTCTTCGGCAGGTCCAGACTTTTCCCTGGACTCCCTCCTGGCTAGCCGTGGTGCACTAACCCCCTGTAGGCTGTGTTCACGCCGCCAGTCCTCTCCCTGCGCTCTGACCGAAGCCGCAGCCTCAGCTCCCAGCCCCGCCCACCCCGGCCGGTGAGCAGACAAGCCTCTCGGGCTGGTGAGTGCTCTTCAGCACCGATCCTCTGTGCGGGAATCTCTCCTCTTTGCCCTCCGCTCCCCTGTGACTGTGCTCTCCTCCGCGGCTCTTAAGCTTCCCCCCTCTGCCACCCGCAGTCTCCGCCCGCGAATGGGCTTCTAGTTTGTGGAAACCTTTCCTCCTTCACGGCTTCTTCCTACTGGTTCAGGTCCCGTCCCTATTCTTTTGTCTCTGTTTTTCTTTTTTTGCCCTACCCTGGTACGTGGGGAGTGTCTTGCCTTTTGGGAGGTCTGAGGTCTTCTTCCAGCGTTCAGTAGGTGTTCTGTAGGCGTTGTTCCATGTGTAGATGTATTTCTGATGTATCTGTGGGGAGGAAGGTGATCGCCACGTCTAACTCTTCTGCTATCTTTCCCCTCTCGCGCCTCCCCATCTTTTGCATTGCCATTTTTTTCTGTTTCCAAGCTTGAATGTTACTCTCTCAGAAATGCCTTCTATAACCACTTTGCCTTTATTATTTTTATCTCAGTCTCTTGTTTATCTTCTTTATAACAGTTATCACAATTAAAAGAGGAAAACTGTGGTAGGATACTCAAGAAGTTGTAAACATTGATTAATTCTAGTAAACAGAACTCAGTAACTGAGGTAGGGAAGTACATTTTCCTCCATAATAGAACCTTTTGTATGTATGCATGTACTACTTTAAAAATTTTTTTTACATTTAGTTAAAGTTGCCCAGTGTTTATCAGACACTCAGTATCTGTTTCATAAATGAATAGAAAACACAATTATCAGTTGTTTGCCTCAAGTTTGTTTCTTTGGTCTCCTAGTACCAAAAAGGAAAAAAAAAATTAGAAGGTAAAACAATTTACTGTGTCCTAAGGAGGTTGCATTATTTTCCTAGCTTTGAGATTTAAGGCCCTAATTTATGTGTCCAACCCTCACTGTTGTACTCTTAAATGCTTTGGGGTTTTTCACATTTATAAGTAATAATGTGTGGAACGTCTGCTGTATTTTGGAATATGTCTTTGAAATAAAACCTTAGAGTGCGGAAGGGATAAATTGGGAGGGATAGATTGGGATTGGCATATACACGCTACTGTATATAAAATAGGACTAATAAGAACCTACTATATAGCACAGGGAATTCTACTCAATACTCTTAATGGCCTATATGGGAAAAGAGTCTAAAAAGTGAGTGGATATATGTATATGTATAACTGATTCACTTTGCTGTACACCTGAAACTAACACAACATTGTAAATCAACTACAATAAAAATTTTTTTAAAAACCTTAGAAATGGGATTATTAAGGGAGAATGTGAGCTTTTTAATGAATTTTGCCACATTAACAAAATAAAAAGCAGCTGAGATTGTCATTTTGGAATAAAACTTGGGACAGTTTATTGAGGACATCAAAGAAAGATATCAAAGATTTTTCAAAGGTTTGGAACGTGTAGATTCAGAATTGCAGTATTAATTAATAAAAGTGGAAAAAAGATGAAGAAATTGTTTGGGGATTGAGTGGAAGAGACTGGTTTTAGAATGTAGGTTTACTTTCACAGTCTCTGTGTGCTCACGATAATTGCTGAAGTTCTCATGCTCTATAATTACCTATGATATTAAGTTTAATCCCTCTCTAATTCTCACCTAGACTGTTAAATTTATCCGTAATATGTATCCTGCCAAATCTTCCTCTGTTGTACTGCCAGAATCCTCTTTCCCAAATAAAAATCTGTTCTTCATCTCACGCCCCATTTCAAGTTTTATTGATTCATCAACTTGTGATGCCAGCTTGGCCCCTTCCTGTGGTGTTGCAAGGCAAGCTTCCAAAATCTGGCCCAGTCTCCGTTTCATTGCCTCTCCCTACATTCTGCCTTCAGCCCAACATAACCCTCTTTGGATTGTGGTATTAGTAGCCACACAGAGTTGTGATACTGTAAATGTTCATACCCCAGAAGTGAATGCCTTTATGATAGTTTTATTAGAAATCGAACTAGTGATACAGCCTTCAATAATTTTACTAGGAATCAGAAGATCTCAGTGATTTCAAAACAAAACAGGGCAAAGACATTTCTTTTACCCATTCTATGTGTTTCTGTCTTTGCTCACAGCTCCATGCTGTATTTTGTGTGTCCTCTCCCTACTCTGTTCTTTAAAAAAATGACCTTCTTTGATAAATTATTCCCTGCCTTTTTTTCATTTAGATTTTGCCATGTTATATATGATGATTTTTTTTTCAAATCTTTTTAGTCTTGTTCAAATACTCCCCTTTTCTAAAATGAGTTTTCTTAAACTTTAGAATATTCTGGCTGAGTTGAGATAAAGAGCCTAATTCAGCGTTCTCTATTTGACACTTTATTTTGAGAAAAAGTAAATGAAGCAATTTTTTTGGTCTTTTCTTAGCATGTGGATATTTTTAAATGCTGAAAATGGAAAGAAAAGACCATTTCAGTTTGATCATCAAACTTCATGAAAATTCTGATTGAGAAAATTAAATGAGTAAGGATTAATAGATATATGCCAACTGTATTCTTTGTTTCCTCCCCCATACGTCACTTCAGGGATTTGTTCGTTATTAGTTTGGGTTTATAATGTGACCTTTGGATATCCCACTTGTGAAAATATTTTTGCACTATTAGTACATCTATTCTTAGCTCAGATGTTTTTAACACATGTATTTTTAGAACATATACTTTAATATTCTACCATTTTTCTTCTATACTTGTATAGAAACTCAGGAGAATTAAAAAGAAAAAGTAATTGTGTAATGTTAAGTACTTTTTACATTTAAGTCAGTTATTTAATCAATATTGTGACTTTATTTTATACTTTAATTTGGCACATTTGCAAATTTTTTGAAGCAAAGGACAGTTTTTGAATTAAATATTGATGAGATTGATAGTTCTTAAATACTATATAAGTAGAGTAAATTTTTGCTCAGTTAATTAATTTACCCATTTACAATTACATTTTAATTGTGCACTGAAGACACACTAGTATATATTCTTCAAAGACTGCTTGTGTTATTGTAAAACAATAGGGATTTCAAGGATTTTAAAATAAATTGGCTTTTGAAACATGGTAGACTGACTCTTGTAATCTCCCCTTCAAACATGTAAAAATGCTGGATAAATTACAACTAAGACATGGTAAGAAATAGCAAATGAAGCTTCAAAGAAAGGAAGGGACATCTTGCTGACATTAAGAGGGAGCTCCATACCAGAAGTGTAAACACTCAAATAAGCACTCCAACAGGGAAGGGGGGTGTGAATATAGGCCCTGATGACTGGGGGCTTAAGTTTTAAATGTCTCATGGAAGTCAAGACATGATTTGTTATATCTGCTCCCTCTCCCTCATTGCTGATTATTTCACGATTGATTGTGTTTTTACTATCATTTTATTGTGACTCAACTTCAGTGGGTGTTGCTTTTTTTCATAGGAATCCTATGCACCGTGGGTGTGAAAGTGGCAGTATGGAGTGATTATACATTTACTGTTTTCAGGCTACTCAACTGGGACCAGTTACTTACCTTGGATTTCATAGCTATGGATTTTTCCAAACTACTGAGTTAATTTAAATTCAGTGGCTTAAGCTTGGAGTTTCTATCTCACCAGAGAATCATGTACCCTCATCACCTTTTTAAAACAGAGAACAGTTCTTTCAAGCCCAGTATTAGAGGACTTACTTCTAAGCATTACTTGTATATTCTCTAAGCTATATCTCCTAGAAGTTCAGATAATAAACTATCAGGAAAAGACTAAATAAAAGGTAGAAAAATAGGTTCATAATGAAAAAGAAACCATGAAAAAATGAACAAGGAGAGTTTCAAATTCATGCATCAAAAAAATATTGAACATCTGTATGTCTGCATTATTCAAGGCACTAGTAATATAGCATTTAAGAAAGCAAATACAAATCTTTGTCCTCTTGGTGCTTAGCTTCTAGTGGTTAGAAAGAACTAAATAGAATTTCTAAAATTGTTTTAAAGAAGAAGTCATGTAAGGAAAATTAGTGCACTGCTTAAATACCAAATGAGCACAACTGCAAAGAGAAAGAATAATGTGATATAACAGCAGTGGCCCTGGTAGTTGTAGTAGCAGCTGCTAACATTTTTGAGCACTTCCTTTATACCAGGTATTGCCTAAAGTATTTTATGGAGTTGGTATCATTATCATTTTTATTTTACAGATGTGGAAACCAAAGCACAGAGGAGTTAACACTGAGACAGGGTCATGATGCTGTATGATAGACTTCTTAAACTGCACACTTAATCACAACATGTATTTATCAAATATATTTGTCATTATTTTCCATTTTTGTGTTGCTATACATTTGCAGTTAGGTGTTAGTTGGTTCATTGGTGGCAAAATGGCTGATCTAGTCTAAACTTAATTTTGCCTGCTATTTAATAAATTATGCTGTGCTTGCCTTTTTTTATGTAAAAGTGCAGAATTTCATGAATTTAAAAAGAATCATCTTATAGAGTGAGTTAGCTCCTAGTCCTAAGAAGTTAGAGTTACCAAAAAATCAACCACATTTGCTTTAACAGATACCAGGCCTTTCTTTCCTGTAGTTCTGCTCCGTAAGCTGAGTTTAATCATGAAAAACTGTTGTTTTGTGACTCTAGGTTAATTAATGACTATGCCTCTGTTTAAAATTAGATATCAAATCTTTGTAATTGGGTCTTAAACATCTAGACTGATTTTTAAAAGTTTTGTTTCATGATTGTTTCTTCTAATAAGAGGAACATTTCCCCCTTAGCCATTTCATTTTTGGGATTTATATTAACAGCCAGAAAAAAAATTGATTGTGGAACATTATTGATCTATTTTGTGAAATTAAAAATTTAACCTAATTTTTTAGCTTACTGGTTGTCATAACTCCCAGTTTAAAAAAAAAAATCTTCCCTGCACTTTCAAATTCCCTCAGTCGGTCATAATTTTTCCTTATTTTAATATTCCTATCATGAACTTAACCCTTGCTGCTTCATATTCTACTTGCGTATGTGTGTCTTACTTTCATTATTGGATGATCAGCTTCTTTGGACCAGAGACCCTATTGTGTACACCCTTATTTCTCACCCTCCACCTTCCACTCAAGCTGGAAGTTACTGCCTGGCCCAAAGTGGACAGTTTGAATTGCGGAAGGAGTAAGTTAAAGTGTCCAGATAAAATTTTAGAAGTTGCTCCAGCCCCAGATGTAACAGCTAAGGCAAGGACAGTGAAGTTGTATGACAAGAAAGGGAACAGGAAGAAAAATACTGCACTGTGAACATACCCTGTATCATAAGCTACACTCCTGAAAGGATAGGAGTAATTCTCAGGTCATTGGAATGGGCGAATATTTGATAAGTCTCCCCTTTGTAGTGAAGAATAGTTTCTTTGTCTTCATACATTATTTGTTATTGTCTAGTGAGTCATTTAGCCAACCTGTTCATTTTAGTCGAGATATTTAAGAACCACTATAAAAACAGGATCAGGAGTTTCCCTGATTGAAAAATAAATAGTATTGCAGTGGCTCTTGGTGGGCTGGTCCCTGTAGATTCACTACTATGTCATGTTTCTTTGTCTTCCTGAAAGTACACCCCCTCTTTGATGTTTCTTTGTTAAGTGTTGTGGTTTTTTAATGGAAATTGAATTGATGATTTGGGAAGAGCCAAGTACATTGTGGTCAAGCCCTTGGCCCACTTGACCTTTCCAGTTCTTGATTCTCGGTGAGTTCTTCATTCTGAAGAAATTGGGTCACCTCAACAATACCTTCCCCTCCAAATTGATATCAGTAGTCCAGACAAATGAAATCATTATGCCTGGGGCTTTCATCTATATCTTTCTAAACCTTCAGATTGAAAACTACCATATCTTCTAACTAAATTTTAGAATGCATTCAACTGTTGAATGCCTAATTTTCCTTTTTCCCCTCTACTGTTTTGTCTGTTTTCCCCCTGTCACTTCCTCATTGCCTTCCCTTATCCATTAGCTGGCTCCTTTCTGTCTGTTGTCTTCTCCTTGGGTCCTCTCTATCCTCTTGCCTTCTCTCATCCCAATGGCTCTGGCTATCTCGAGAACATTGATGCATTTCTTTGTTCATGCTTACATCTATCTGTCTTTCCACAAAACATATTTTTTCTCTATTTCCTATCTTTAATTGTCTTTAGAATCCACATTGATTGAATGCCTTTCTTTTCTCATTGTCTTATCCTCTGTATTCAACTTATGTAAAAAATAAAATAAAATAAATCACTGATGGTTAAATGAATTCTGGCTCCAATAGAGCAAAACAAGAATTCTGGTCAATTTTCTTCCTCCAGTCTCTACCCTGAATAGCATGATCTCTTTGTTTTTTCATTACTGTTTAGTTCTTTTCTTACATTGTACGTACCACATAAGGTTGCTAGTATCTCTGATCAGGTCCTTTGATGAGAAGTTCTAGTAAAATGATCTGTCCTTGCAAAACATCACAGGACCTCAAGAATTTTGTTTAGTGCTTGTGACTCTCTATGTGAAAGCATTGCTTATAGTGTCCTGGGGTACTAGAACAGTGTTCTACCCAGCAGAGGGATGGTTGTTATGTACTGTGTCTGGCACACACTGCTATTCTACAAATATCAGCTTCTGCTGATGTTCATATTGATGATGACAGTGTGGGTGAATGTTTTGAAGGCAAAAGGACAGAAGTAGGAGGAGAACAGAGACACCAGTAATGAGGTGGGGGTACCGGGAGAGCGTGAGTCAGGAAGAAATAGCTGCTGGGACAGATGGATTATAACATGTGTTAGTTTATCTTCATTCACCAGCCTCTGGGTTTTAAAAGGAACCAGTAGTACCACATCCAAGTTGTCCGCATCCAACCATCCAGATGACTCATTCTCCCCTGCTTCATTCCATGTGGCTATCGGAGGACTGACGCTCCTCCACTCTATCACCCTCAGTCATCCATCTCGTGTGGGCTGGGGGCAGGGAGGGAGCTAAAGGATAGTTAAGTGAAAATAGGATGAAGATTTAATTAAAGTTCCTGAGTGCCTGCCAGATTTAATCTAATTCTCACAACTTTCTGGCACCGGCATTCTATTAGATCCACACACCAGAGGACACAGTGATGCAGCCACATCCTACCCTTCTTTTCTTATGTCATTGCCTTTTTGGGTCTGCCTCATCTAGGTCAGATTCTAACCCCAGGAAAGGCTCCATCTTCTTTCCGAGCCTAGTACTTTTTTAAAAAAACAAATTTTCCTGATGATTTACCTACTCTATTGAAAAGCAAGCAAACAAACCAACAAAACACTACTTTTGTTGTTGTTTGTTTCTTCATTTTACTGAAGACAAGTGAAAGGAAGATTCCAATCTACATGCATGGCAAATGTCTTGCATTTCTGTTGCATCCCAGCATGATTGTTGCCACGCTTATGGTGTATGTTTGCAGATAACATTGTAGTGCTGTGCATTAGGAATTGGGAGTGACTACTTGCACAATAGTATGTATGTAACTGAGTGAAAAGGGTGATAAGTAATGATGTAGATGGAGGATCTTTGGAGTACAGATTTATCATTCTCTTGATCCACCATCCAAATTCATTTTAAAATTGAATTCAGGTTAATGATGATTGAAAGTTTTTAAAAAAATAAGTCACCTTTGACTGGTTTCATTTTCTATCACTAATGTAAGTGAGGGACTTTTTTTTTTTTTTGTCTTTTTTGTTTTAAAATAATAGAAGAAAAAAGGAACAGGGAATTAAAAGACTGAAAGAGAAACAGCATGTTGGAAATAGGCAAACATAAGTATTCAAAAAGATAGGACATTAATTTTTTCCTATAGCTAGAGTTGGGAGAATAAGGTATGAAAAACGTATCATTCAATGTCCTCAGTATATCCCGCTGTGGTAATGTCAGTATAATTGGGGTAACAAAAAAATTTAATTTTACTATTTTACTGACTAAATTCCCTCTTGTTTATCAAAGTGGCCTGCATCCTGCTCAATTCTGCTCAGTAGAAAATAATGTGATTATGAGTTTCTACTGTATATAATATTAAGAATATAATGTTGGTTTTATTACAATCACCTTTCTTAAATTTTTAAAAAAAAATCTCTGAATATCCTTAAGATCCTTGAATTTTTATGCGTTTAGCTTTGTGTCCATGTTTATGACATTTGATTAGTAATTATTCACAGGCCTTATAGAGTTTTAAAGAAATTAGAACTCCCTTTTTAAGATCAGTATCTTCCAGGGCTGGATAGCCCCTGCCATTTGCTAGGATGAGGTTGGTGCAGGGGTGTTTCTGTCTGGCAGGGTGCTGGAGAAGCGGGTGATGGGACTGGAAGCCAGACTTCCTCTTCTTAGTGTTCTGTTCAGGTTTTTTCTAGCTTCTTGGAACCTTCTTTGTAAGTGGAAAAACTCAGGTAGTCAAGTTGGAAAAGTGTTCTCTAGGTATTTGTCTTATAGATTCCATTAATTTTGTCTGACTCTTAATCATCAGTTTAAAACAATGACACCATAGATTGGGGCTTGTTGAAACAATTTCAGTTTCTGTTCATGCGGTTTCTGTCCTTTTTTTAACTCTGGTCTCCTTTGTTTTAGGTTTAGCAGTTTCCCTACAACTCTTGCATGGAGACATTGAACAAATCAGAAGGGAATACTCATCAGTATTTTCTCATGGAGTCTCCATCACCCGGAAGTTGGGTTTTTCTAATATTATTATGCCTGGTAAGTGACTTGGGATGCACTACATGATGAAACATGGCTACTTTGTCTGCTTTTGACGCTTGAGAAATTTTTCAAATTGTCAGCTTCAAAGAGTTCAAATGGGCCATGCTTATGAATAAAATGAGATATTTAATTTCTTTTTAAAAAAATCTTTACATTTTTATTATATTAGGGTGGATAACTTGTGGGGGTCATGGTTGCATTTCATTATGGCCATAATAGGAAAACTGAAGTTGAATACAGAAAATATTTTACCCTCTGGTGGGAAGTGTTATTGAAGCCACTTAGGGGAAATCCTTACAGGTTTTGGCAAGAACAGTTATTAAGCAATGGTTAGCCTTTTTTGGAGGATTTTTCCACCAGAGATATGTATGTATGTGTGTATATAAATAAGCAGCCATATGCAAACGCCATATGTATTTCTATACATCTCCTAGTTCTATTTGTATATATAAATCAGATCTATATTAGCAACCAAAAGAGACTCCAAAAAAGTGTTTGTTTCTGAGTGGAAATGGTAGAAGTTAAGGAGATTCACACCAACAAAGTAAATGCCAAGTAAGTCTTTCTCAGGGCTCTACATCCTACTTTCCACAACCAAGAAAAAAAAAAAATAGAAAGACCAAATAGTCTCAAATTGTCGACAGTATTTTTAGAAATGAGATCCTTTAAATCACTGTTTAAATCCCATGTGTAAAAAGCAAGCAATGGAAGTTGCATCTGACAGGCCTCTGGCGCAGTTATGAGACTGATGGTAGGACTGTTGTCCATAAAGACCTAACATGATGCAGAAACTGACTGGCATTGACTGTCGCGGCATTTTGTGATCCCCTGACGGAAATGCATTCATGCAGGAAAGCCTAAGAGAACAGCCTGGAAAGTTTCCTGAGATGGCCTGACCTAGCTTAGGGACCCAGTCTGCCTGAGCATCTTCTCTTAACTATTGTCGAAAATGACTGTTTACAGCACGGTTTACTTGGTGGCATGTTATTCAGTGGCTCTTGCAACCATTCATTATTTCCTTCAGTTGCTATAAATAGCTGGTATTTCCTCTTTAACAAAAAAGAAACAAATTTCATCCCACTGGGAAGCAAATTGATGAGTAAATCTAATATAAAAAGCATATTTTAGAACAGAATGCAGCCAGCTGCTAAAAGAATTCCTCAGCTTGGTCTTTGAGCAGCATCATTGAGAAATGGAAAAATATTAAGCAACATGACACTTCACTGGCTGAATAATTGTCTGGGGTGTGCTGTGCTCATGCAGCTCTTGTCTGGCTTTAATGATGAAAATGAGCTTTCTGTGGAATAAGTCTCACTTCTGTCCCTTTCCCACACCACGTTATGGCGAGGTTCACGCTGACCAGGGAATCAGTCCTCCCAGACACATGTCTGCAGTGCCCAAGACTGCAGGAGATTTTTTTTAAAGCACTTTCTTCTTTTTCTTCTCTCATTTTTTTCTTCTTTGGCTTCTGAGTCTTTCAAATTAGATGGAGAAGGGAAGGATGTGTGTATTAACTTTAAACAGCTGAAAGCAACTTTACAACTCAATGGAATGTTTTACATTGGAAAACATAACAGCCATTGTTTTGTTTTCCTTTGTTATTTTTTAGAATTTTGACTTGTCAGTTAATTCTCACTGGTGGCTCTGATGAAAACTTGAGCTGAGTTTTCAATAAGAAAATATATGTGAACAGCATTTCTGATCCCAGTGTTATATTGACAGTCTGCTAGGATGATGGGTTTTTTTGTTTGTTTTCCTTTTGTGTTTCTAGACTTGTCCTTCAGAGTTAGTATTGTGAATAGGGGTCAGGATGGGTGAAGCACGTGTTTATACCTACAGGACCTTCATTAACTTAGTTACTGCCTTTCTGCAGAATGAATTATCTGTGGTCCTGACACTAACAGGAACGTACACAAAACTCTTCTTGAGGATCACAGAATGTCATCAATGCTAAACTCTATTTGGGATGGGAAAACCGTGTAGACAGAGATTCTCCCCTTGGTCTGGCTTTTGCATGGGCTGGTCTCGGGAATGTCACCTGGTATAAGGAGACTACCTGCCCATGTGCTTTCGGCCTGTCATGAAGTCCTCTGAACCCTTCCTGTTGCTAAGGGTCAGTCATTCAGCACTTTATTTCTTAGAGTACCCAGTTTCCAAAGAAGAAAAGTTACCCTCTGTGAAGCTCCATCACTGCCACCTACGAACCAAATAACTCTACAGAAAGTTCCATGGTCTGGCCTCTGAGCCCATGAGAGGGAGGGCAGTGAAAATGTTTCAGTCAGTGCTCTCTAGTTGAAATACAGTGCGAGCCACAAATGTAATTTTAACTTTTCTAGTAACCATTTAAAAAAAGTAGGAAGAAAGAGATGAAATTAATTTTAACAATATATTTTATTTAACCCAGTGCATCCAAAATATCGTTTTAATAGGTAATCCATATAAAAAACTCATAATGAGTTATTTTACACTATTTCAGCCTAAGTCTTTGAAGGCTGGTAACTACTGTACATTACAGCACATCTCTTTCCAGCCAAGTCACATTTCAAGGACTCAGTTGCCACATGTGGCAGTCGTTATGGGATTGGACAGCCAAGCTCTAAATGTCTTAACAGACTGTACAAAGCAGAGCTCGAGCCGTTGCTGAATATCAGGAAGGACTAAGTTTCCATCCACCAGACGCTTTGGAACAAAGCTGGCTGATGTGTCAAGAATGTCATGGGAGGTGAGGCGGTGTCCTCCTCCCACCCTAAGGGTCCATTCTTATTCTGAGTTTATGCTTCTTTCTAGGCAATCATCATGGTCTCCCTACTTTATCTTCCCTACCTGTACCCTCTCTCCTGGAGACTTGTTGTCACATATCAACCGGTAAAACTATCCCTCTTTGTTAAGGAACACCTAATTAATACCTTCCAGTGCATTCACTTTTAATACATCTTGGTAGTTCCTAATCCTAAAAAGAATTAAGGAAAAGTGGTGGACTGATAAGGGAGGGAAGGGTTGAGATTTGGAGGCTAGAGGCTCACACTGAAAATGATGAACAGAGCCTATGTTTCACATGGTTGCCAGCAGTAGTAGCTGTGATAGTGATTTCCAGATTTAAGTTTATTTTACAAGTATTTTCCAGAGTAAGCCTCCTTTTCCTTTGGTCTTTAGGCAATAGTCCAAATAAGTCAAATTTCTATTTGGTCAAATTTGACTAGATAGTGATTTATAAGACTGGGGTAAGAAGAATGTTGTAGAGATGTTTGCCTCCCATCTAAGAAGATATATAATTTTATTCTTTTAAATATATATATTATTATTATTATTTACCACTTACTGATAGAGACATGTACATCACCAGATGGAATTGCCTCAAATAATCCTTCTTTTGGAGAAAGCAAGTGGGACCCTGCTTTATTTGATATTCCCTAAAAATATATCCTAAATCTAACCAAAGCTCACCACGCCCCAGTCCAAGTCACTGGACCTCCATATCATATAGGTGCAACTACTCTGCTTAGATCTGAACCCCTGATCATGCCACCAAGGAGTGGTGGTCTTTCACCCAAGGAATGCCACAGTGACCAAAGAGAGGGGGAGGCATGTCACCCTGAGGTTGGATCCCAGCCCCAGATCACATTGGGGAAGAGGCTGCTGCCCCCAAATTATGAAGCTTACATGCCCCACTTGCCCAAGGGTGTAGGATTTCCCCAACAGGCACTACCAGAAATGCATGCATTGTCCTAGAGTATGAAGGGCAGCCCATCCCTGCTCCTGTCTTTGTGCACCACTGTCTGGAAAGTCCTTCATGGCTGCTGTTGTATCATTTGCCATTGCTTGCTTGATAGTCATAAACAAATTAAAAAGCTACCCCCTCAAAAGTTTAACATCTCAGAGTATTCTTTTAAAATAAAGCAAAACAAAAATGAGAACAGATATGTTTTACTGAAGTGTACTCTATGTGAGAAATCCAACGTTAATTTTTCATCCCATGCATAAGTTTTCCCTGTGTGTGATCTGCCTTGATTTCCTTTTACTTGTGAATCTTGCCCCTATCCCTTACCCTGCCCCTCCCCCCTCCACCGCTGCCCTGAAGGTATCCTGAAGTGGTAGAGGCCTAGGTGTGGATGGCATATTATATTAGTTTCCTATGGCTACTGTAACAAATCGTCACAAATGGGGTGGCTTAAAACAATGCAGAAATGTACTATTTTACAGTTCCGGAGATCAGAAGCTTGCATGAGTCTCACTGGGCTAATATCAGGGTGTCAGCAGGGCTGCATTTCTTCTGATGCATTCTCTAAAGGGGAATGCATTTTCTTGTCTTTGCCAGCTTCTGGAGACTCCCTGTACTCCTTGGCTCATGGCCCAACATCATTCAACCTCTGCTTCTCTCATCATATCCCCTTCTCTGACCCTGACCTTCTGCCTCCCTCTTATAAGGACCTTTGTAATTATATTGAGCCCACCCTGATAATCAAAGAAAATCTCCCCATCTCAAGATTGTCAGCTTAATCACATCTGCGAAGTCCCTTTTGCTGTGTAAAGTAATCTATTCACAGGTTCCCAGGATTAGGACTTGGACATCTTTGGGGAGGTAACGGGGTGCCTGCTACACACATGAAGGGCCATCCAGCTCAACCATGTGTCCAGTGCATGAATGTCCTCCTGAGGTCCCTGAGGATGGTTTGCCGGCTTGTACTTGAGTATTAATAATGGCCAAGGTCACACCATCACATCTTACATCTTCTCTCAAAATGACCTCTTTCATGTTGAACTCGTCTCCCTCTACCTTCTATCCATTGGGTTGAGTTTCTCTGCTTGTAACCTCAACATTTTAAAATTCAGTTAACTCTCGTCTCCCTCATCGCTCCTCTGATGTGTCCCTTCTCCATATCATTTATGGTCTGGATGATACCGTTTCTGTCTGTCTCTGTCCTAGAAATGAAATCAGTGCTTCATAATTGGTCTGACCAATCAGGGTGGGACTGTTACCTTCCTTGCTCAAGGCACTAGTCTTTTGGAGACAAAGGCTGAATTGCACTAGCTTATTTGATGGATGTTCTCATCCTATTGAATTACATTTTCATGGGTAAAGCAGAGATACGGATAGGACATTGGGCATGTTTCTTAATCTCTATACTTTAGTTTCCTCATCTGTAAAATGGAAATAATAGGGCCTTTCTATAAGGTTAATGTGAGGATTTAATGAGATATTCTACTTATAGCACTTGGCAAAGTACCTGACTACTGTCTATCTGCTACTATCTACTACTAAACACCATCATCATCTAAGTTCACGAAAACCCGGAGTCTTCTATGTATGTTCTTTTGTTTTTAAGAAGGACAGGAACTTTTCTTTTCCAGTTCCAAAAATAACAGCAAATATCTAGCACAGGAAAGGCACTGGACTAGCCCCTGTGGCTGGGGACAATGGTTTACTTGACGTGATGAGCATGTCCTCTATGCCTTTATCCAGTTCATTCATAGGACAGAATCAAGGATCAGGTTTTCAGCTACTGATAAAAACCTCTTGCCTGTTGAGGTCAAGCCATAAATCAACCCCATTTGATTGTAGTCACTGAACTCTTTTTGAGTTTGTTCCTACTTCTGTGGCCTTATCTCTATCTCGTCTACAGTGATGTTTTGAGAAGCCTTCCCATGTGTAAAGGCTTCCCAGTCAGTGGGCCTGTGAAACAGAGAGAAGTGTCAGCACATCAAATTTAAAGAGCAATAAATTTAAGATGTGCAAAGTATTAATAAACATTATCAGGCAAGTAGCTTTTCACGATTGGTGCTATGACTCCATTTCATACTTAGTTTATGATTTCTCTCTTAATTACCCAAGGTGCTTTCTTAACACCATTTGGGCTTATTAGTTTTCTCCAGAGCCAACCTCAGGTGTATTGACTTTAATTAGCACTTGTTTCAACTTTATCCTTCTGCGTATTTTGGCAAAACGTGGCACCTTGCAGTATTAGAACACAGCAAGCTGCAGATTCCTGGGGGGACACATGCAGAATGACATCCAGGAGAAATGTTCTTGTCATGTATTCTCTTTTCAAAGAAATCTTATTTTAGTCTAAAAGTTTTGCAAAAGATAAAGAGGGTTACAGCGACAGGGACAGTGATAGTTAAAGAACAGAAAACTAAAACATATGTATAAGGTGTTTTAATTTATGAGTGTGTTACAGTCCAGACGTTCTTTTGTAAGTCACAGAAACAGCAAGCATGACATAATAGTCTCGGCCCTCCTACTGCCTCTCCCATCCCTACCTCTGCCTTTACCCCTTCCCCACTTTCATAACACAGAAACTTGAGGCCCCAAGGTTTATCTTACCCTGTCTAGACTAATGTCACAGAGAATAGACGGTAGCAGAGAAAGACTTGAATCCAGATTTCCTTATTCCAGTCTTCCTGTGACCCTACCTTTTTTTAGGCTTATTTGAATTCAGAAGAGAGAGAAGAATCCAGCAAAATTATAAGCTAAACCAGCTCTAGGGGTCCATTTGGGAAGCAAAGGCCATTTTTAACTTTGGTCCCTTTGGAACACACCATAGCTTCCACAGATGTCGCATCCTCTTAGTGAGGGCCTCTCTCATGTGACACCCCCTCTCCTCCATTCAACACCCCGTCTCCTCTTACTTTTATCCATGGCACTTAGCATTATTCAGTGTGCTCTGTGTTTTACTTCTTTGTCCAAGACCTACTCCTACTAGAATCCCTTCACAGGGAAGGCATTTTTGCTTTGTTCACTGCTGAATCTACTGGGCCTAGAATAATATCTGGCACATAGTAGGTGCTCACGGTATATTTGCTGAATGAATACACAAAGAAAGAATTTCCTGGCACTGGCAGTATGTTACTGTCCCCCCACCCCTGTTCTTCTGTAGGACCAGCCTGCACACAGCGGGGGGAGACAGGTTGCCTTGCAAACCTCCCTCACCGCCCCCGCTCCCCACCCCCCCGTCTTTGCTTAAATCAGAATTGCCGGTCCTTCCAACAGCTGAGAGTTGGAAGTCCCCCTCCCAAGAAACACTTACTCTCCATTTTGCATGACAGTTAATCCCCATGTGGTTTGGACAAGCTAATCACTCATTATGAGAAATTTCTAAGGTAAAAACTCCTGTAGCTGTACTTCCCATTAATCAGTGTGTGTTTTATAGTCTGTGTGTAAGCACGGCCACTCATCATGTGTCACCTACTCCAAGAAGCAAAGGAATTTTACTACTGTTAACTAACATCTTTTGCTCTGAAGTACCTTGATTTTTGTGTTGTGTTTTTACCTGCCAAGTCTGTTCGCGGGAAAACTATTGTCAAGAATTTCCTCTCGGATTGTTGAAATAGCACGTGTGCAGACCATTAGCATTGCAGACCTGTTTTGAGTTGAAATTGATGGCTTCAGAGGACAAAGTTTGTGAGCTTATTTATTCTATAATGTAATTGTTAAAATAAATAGCATTGAGAATGTGTGTTATGTATGTATGAATACATGTATATAAAATGATAACTTTATAGTAATTAGATGAACTGGGTTATAAAAAAACTAGAAAACTTGTAAAATTTACTGGACCATTTTCTCTTAAAATTTTTTTTTAGTGGATATGGTTAAAACAAAAAACCTTCAAAGCATATAATTTTACATGTGTTGAAATACGTTGCTTTTCTCCTGGAATTCCAAGTTCACTGCCTTTCCAGGTTGATTTGTATGAGAGTATGTATGAGTTGTGTGAGAGTACTGAGAAATTCATAAGACAGAGACCACTGTATTAGTTGTTTCCACTAATGTATTCCTTATATACTCTTTGTAAAGGGTGGGTGAGACATCATCCTTCTTAGAACTTATTCAGTTTCTCTCTTTTATGGCCCATCTGTTTCCTGTTCAGCCAAAGTCATTTGCAAATGATGTTCTCATTAAAAGTTGGTCTTTATGAAGGAAGGTGACCAGGCACACCTGTATTCCTCCATGTTTTTGAAAGCTAGGGTACTTTCTTATAAACACTTTGGTCAGGAAGTTTGAGAAATTTCCCAGGTGTGGGCATATTTGTATGGTTATTGTTCCTTCTGGTGATTTACTTTCTTAAGGAGAGATTTTTTATTAGCAAAAAAATATATTGCGTTTGGGCCTTCAACTGTTTGAAAGCTATGTTAAGTAAATTCAACCTTGCCAACCTCACCAACATTTACCTTCAAAAACTTTCTAGCCACACTTGGTTTACTTACTTCTCATGTCCGTATCCACTCACTGCTTACCCCTAATTTAATTCTTACAGGAGAGATCAAAGCATGCTGCCAAGTGTGTTTGCCTCGCTTTGCTAGTTGGCATTATATTCTAATTTTTTCTTGCAGGACTAAGAAAGGGGGGCAAGATGAAAAAGCATTCAAGTTTATAAATAGCTAATGGAGAAACAAAAATAGATGATATATGTGTACATAGACTATGTCAGTTTGAATCCAGGGCCTTTCTCATTTGTTTTATAGCTTGATGGCAAGAAATATTAAGCCAAGTGTGTCTGTATGACTGACTTATTCTACATCTGTGTTCATAAACACTAATCTGGATTCTTCCAGTAGTGAGGTCATTTCATCCACGAATTTTGGAAAAGATTTAAATTGTAACTGTACCCTTTGCAGTCCGATCATTTTCTTGCATTTAGGTATTTCTTCTTCTCTAAATGCTGTGACTATAAAGTATTAAGACTAGTTTCTTTGAGCCACCCCTGCTAGGCTGTCATTTTGTAATTGCACCTCATAAATGAAATGAGGGAAATATTGAAAAATGGTGAAATTTGACAACACCTTCCTACCCAGGCCCAGTACTGTCCTCCTAAATGTGCACCTTCAGTATTGCTAACTCAGACTAGCAGAAGCTGGCCTTTGCTTTTCTTGGATGTTGGTAGTAAGGGTGGGGACCTTTCTATAAAAGTATAAATATTGTATATTTTACTTTTATATGTATGCTATAACACTATTTTTTATGAACTAAAGTTTTTCTTGATAGAGTACTTTATTACACTTTTTACTATATATAACATGGTTTCAATTTTCCTCTCCTACTAGGTGAAATGCGGAATGATTTATACATCACTATAGAAAGGGGAGAATTTGAGAAAGGAGGAAAGAGTGTGGCCAGAAATGTGGAAGTTACGATGTTCATTGTAGAGAGTAGCGGCCAGACCTTGAAGGTACGTTAATGCTGGATTCTTTGTGGTAAAACAATTCCACATCCTTGCTTTGGGTTCATCTTTAATGAGATCAGTTAATTTCTGATTTGCAGTATTTCCAATCTTATTTTTCTTTTCCACCCCTGTGTAGTTTTTTTTTTTTTTAATTATGAAAATGCCTTTCAGAAAAGAAAGTAGGAAAAAAAAAGGCTTTTACAGTTTGTTTGTGTCAGCAGTGTCCTCCTAACAGCTACTCCTTAAATGCAGCATTTTTATGCCATTTCATTTTTCCCCTTTCATCTGTCATAGTTTTGAAGATGCATACTTTTGCTTTTGGCAATTGGTAAAACAAAACAAAAATCATAGGTCATCCTATGTATTTTCATTTTAACCAAAATAGGGCATGAGGATTAAGCTCTTACTAATTGGGGTTATAATATCAGGTTCCTTTATGGAAGAAGTGTTTCATGTGAGCCCGGGGCTTAGTGAGTTTTACAAGAAGGCACAGAACAGGCTTTTGGCTGTAGCAGGTTGAGAATTTTATCATGTAGTTGACTCCAAATTGGGCACACAGTTGCCCATCTCACTCATGTCACTGAGGTCCACCCTTAGCCGAGTAGACCCTGGGAGACCAGCCTCAGGATGAAACAGACACAGCCTGTCAGCAGAAGCAAGTGTAGAAACAGGCCTGTAAAGAGCTGGGGAGGTAATTTCACCTGAAGTGCTATTTGAGGAGCAGGCAGATACAGCAGAGCAATTGCTCTGCTCCTCCCCACATCATCTTGAAATGAAGCTGTCTTTAACCTGCATTTTTCCTTTATTAGGATTTTATCTCCTTTGGCTCTGGAGAGCCACCAGCTAGCGAGTACCACTCCTTTGTGCTTTATCATAACAACAGTCCCAGGTGGTCTGAGCTACTGAAACTTCCTATCCCTGTGGATAAATTCAGGGGAGCGCACATCCGCTTCGAGTTCCGGCATTGTTCCAGTAAGTGTTTGGCAGGATTGTCTCCATGGCTTTGTTGTGCTGGGTAGTCTGCTAACTGAGCTGAAACAACAGTGTGGGCTAATCTGTAGGAAGTGTGTGACAAGCCAGAGACCTCCACAAGAGAGAAACGAAGGTGAGTGAAGTCCTGGGAGGTGAATGGGCTCACTTCTTGAAGAACCAATGACCTTTGTGGAAACATAGATGCAGGAGGGAAAGGAAACAGAATACCTATGGAAATCTACAGGGTTCTTCTTAAGTTGGTCACTTTCATAAAAACCAGTTCATCACTCTCACAGTCTGGAAAGACTAGATAGAAAGAGAAGATGCAGCAGTAATGACCTGACTGGCTCAGGTGGTTTTAGGCAGTCCTGACCCATCTGCTGTCTCTCCAGCCAAGAGCTGATCCAGCTCTCAGACAGCTCAGGGGTACCCTCGGGGACTTTCCTAGGCATGTGAAGTCACTAGAAAAGCCTCTGATTGGCTCCAATTCATATTGATTTGCATATATCTACATCACCGTGCATTCTCAAACAGTATTCAAATGAGGATCAAGTAATGTCAACTCAAACAGGTCTTAGAGATGATGTGAAGTAATTTCCCCATTTTATAGATCTAAAAAACCCAAGACACAGACGTTACAGGATGTATTCATGTGGACATTACTTATCCATAAAGTTATCATTTCCTGTTGTCTCTATTTTAATTCTTTTGCATTCATTACCACCCTCTGAAGCCCCCACTCCCTGCCTCCACCAGCCCCCAGTCCAGGGATCTTCTGGTTTTCCCTGTGCCCCAGAAGTGTGCACTTCTGGTAGTGTACACTGTGACCAGAGAAGGTTCTGGTGAATCTTGCTTCAAGAACAGTATAATAATCAAGAGAGGGACTTCCCTGGTGGCACAGTGGTTAAGAATCCACCTGCCAATGCAGGGGACGTGGGTTCGAACCCTGATCCGGGAAGATCCCACATGCCGTGGAGCAACTAAGCCTGTGCGCCACAACTACTGAAACCTGTACGCCTAGAGCCCATGCTCCGCAACAAGAGAAGCCACTGCAATGAGAAACCCACGCACCGCAACAGAGAGTGGCCCCCTCTTGCTGCAACTAGAGAAAGCCCGTGTGCAGCAACAAAGACCTAACACAGCCATAAATAAATAAATAAATAGATAAATAAATAAATAAAATCAAGAGATAGAGAAGAATCACATTATTGGGGAAGCAGCCAGCAGGCTCCTCTCCAGTCTGAAAGGAATGGAGGCATTGCCAGTAGATATGCGGTGACCTCGCCTGAGTGCTATGTAACTCGCCCAAGATTCAGGGAGAGGAGAAGGACTTTGTCTTGTTGTTGGGACTTTGGAATGTTTTGGAATTAGCTCAGAAGCTCCACAAGTTATGCTTTTGTGGATATTTCAGAATATAGGGAGATGGCTAGCAGGGTCTTACCATTCTTCCAAATTCCTAGAAGAGTTTCATGGGTAGGATTTAAAGTGAGAAAAAATAAAGGACTTTCCATGGTGCCATACCATTCCTTCCACCAATCTTCGTTATAAATTCTCACTTGGGCCTAATATGAGCTTTGAGCTTTAAGGAGGAAAAAGAGGAAAATAAAAGTGAAATGGGAGAAAAAGGAGAAAGAACATTTGGAGAAAGTTACTATAACTCAGAACATGGAAACTGGACTAAAGGTGATTTTCAGTAGAACCTGTTAGATCTCTGCCATCTTGTCCTTGTACTTCAAACATTGTCCACAGGGTTTTGTTTTGTTTTGTTTTTAATGTTCATTGTTAAAATTCAGAAGAAACAGCAACATGTAAAGAAGAAAGAAAATCCCTACAAATAATCAGTGTAGTCATTTTATCACATGAACTTCCAAGTGTTCTTTGTGTGTACATGTATTTATTTTAAAATATTTGTTCATGAAACAAATATTTATTAAATACCTGCTGTATGTCAACCATTTTACTGGGCATTGAAAATACATCAGTGAACACAACAAAATACCTCCTCTCAGATCTTTCACTCTAGAGAGGGAAGACAGACAACACTTGAGCAAATAAATCTATAATGTATCAAGTAGCGTTAAATACAGTGAAGAAGACTAAACTGGAGTTAGGTGCTAGAACGCAGCGGTGCTATGTTGCTATTTTACATAGGGCAGTCAGGATAGACCTCTCTGATAAAGAGGTGTGTCAACAACAACATAAAAGAAGTGAAGTATCTGGGGAAAAAATATTTCAGGCATCTGGATATCTGGGGAATCTGGGGAAAAAATATTTCAGGCATATAGAACAGTAAGTATAAAACACTTGAGGTTGAAACATGGTTGGCATGAAGCATGGTTGGCACTGTCAAGGAATAACAAGGAGGCCAGAATGAGCAAGTGAGAGAGTTTGGAGGTGAGAACCAGAGAGGTAGCAGGGGAGCCAGATCCCCTATTGTCTTTTAGGTCATGGGAAGGACTTTGGACTTTATTTGGAGTGAGAAGAGGCATTAGAGGCTTTAGTTTGAAGATAAGTCTGGCTGCGATATGGATGATAGATTGTAGGTGGGCCAGATGGGAACAGGCCATTTAGGAGGCTTATGTAGTCCTCAAAGTAAGAGATTTAAATGGTTTGATTCTTGTCTACAGATTTATTGACAGATTGGATGTGAAAGAAGGAGAAAATTCAAGGTTGACCCCAAGATTTTGGCCTCATTATGAAGTGGTCATTTAATGAAGTGGGGAAGACAACAGGAAGAATCTGTTTGGAGAGCAGAAGTCAAACATTCCATTTTAAATACGTTAAGGCTGAGAAGTCTATTAGACATTCAACGTGTCAACTAGGCAGTTGAATGAGATCCAAGCTGAAGACTTACACTTGACAATGAGAACATATAGTTCAGTGGTGTGCTGTAAATATTTAACCAGCACTCAGGGTGATGGAGAGGGGAGGGGAAGCCCTAAATTATAGCATTTGCTGATTCCATGGGGTAAATACTCCCACCATGGTCAATTTCAAGCTGCCAACATGACGTCACTGATCTTGGAGTTGGGGAAAGATGTACACTGCCAGCTCTTGTGAGCCAGTACAGGCCAGCTCCAGCACATCACAGATGTCGAAGATTTTCAAAGCCATGAGGCTGGTGAGATGTCTAAGTAAGTTTAGATAGCAAGGGAAGTCCAAGGATGGATCCCTGGGGCACTGACACCTTTAGATTTGGGGAGAATGTAAAGTAGCCGTTATGTGGATTAAGGAGGAATAGCCAGTGAGGTTGAAGGAGAATCGAGGAAGAATAGAATCCAGGAGACTAAATGAAGAAAGTTTTTCAAGAGGGAATTGATCAGGTGTGTCAGGTGCCAGTGATAAATAAGATAAGGACAGAGAAATTATCACCTGATTTGGCATCATGGAGGTCACTGAACCTGACAAGTTGTTCTAGTGGATTTGTGGTGTTGAAAGCCTGGCTGGAGTGAGTCAAAGAATAAGCTGGAGAAAAGGAAGGGCAGGCAGTGAGTATAGACAAATCTTCTGAGAAACTTTGCTATAAAGAATACAGGTGAGCAGAGAAATGGGATAGTAGCTATAAAAAAAAGTGGGTTGCCAGAAGTTGGTTTTTTGGTGGTTTCTTTTTTAAGATGGAGCATTTAAATCATGTTTGTTAGAGAGAAATCATTCAGTAGAGAGGAGAAACTGATGTAGAAGAGTGGGGACAGCTGTAGGAGCAGTGTCCTTGAGTTGGGGAAGGAGCAAGGGACCCGGTGCGCAAGGTTAAGAATTCGCTTTGGGTAAGAGCAGTTTAGACCTAGTACAGGAAGACAGATGCAGGTGGGTAATAGGTGGATGCTAGGGCATGTGGGAATTCTCTCTACATGAGCTGAAAGTGAGGGAAGTGTCAAGGTATTGGAGGGTTGAGAGGAGAGGAGACTGGATGAAATTATTTTCTGGAAAAGTAGAAGCGTGGGTTTATTAGGTAAATGTAGGAAGTTTGCCTATCCCGGGGCGCTTTTGTGGTTAGTGCACGTTAATTAAACTTAGATTAGTGTAGGCATGGAATGAGCCACAAATTGGATTTTACAAGGGTGCAGTGTTATTAGTGGAAGTGTGGAGGGGGGAGGGGTTGAGGGTATTTTCAAGGAAGTGATTAGAAATGATGGACCACAGAAATGGGAAGTTGGAGTGGAGGGGATGGAGGGATGGGTCAATAAACTGGGGGTCCCAGGGGGCAGAATTGTTGGAGTTGAGGTACAAGAAAGAATGAATTGAAAAGTTAGGAGGTAGAATCCATGAACTCAGGGTTTTTATTAGTAAAAGGGGACCGTGTTATGCATATTATACGTAACAGTCCATTCAGTTTATTAATCCTGATCTAATAGCTCAGGACAAAAGGCCATGCACTTTAAACTTTGTTTGGTATTTATTTTTATTTTATAGCAGAAGGCAAATTTGGGGAAACTGTTGCTTTGTTCCTTATCTTTGCTAATTTTATGCATCTTGGATTCTTTTTATCTTTCTGAATTGAATACCAAAAACCACACCAAAATGACAACTTAGAAAATTATTTGTAAATAAGTCTTCTCCCCTAAATCATAAGTTCCATACCCAGCACGCTCATTGACATAGAAATCTCTTCCCAGAGATCTTTGCTGTGACTTTTGTTTAACTTTAAAGAGTACTGATATTTCCCCAGTTTACCTCTGGGGTTGAAATCAATGATTTAAAAAGAAGAACCGTTGCTATAATCACATTTTCAGAGATGTCCTCGTGCTAGGGGCCTAAGCTAGCCAGCCAGAATTACTACTCTCTGTGCAGGGTTCCATGTCCCTGTGGTTAAATTCCAGAAGCAATGTGTTTGTTGCTAGAGCCTCTTGTCTAATCCTCAGGATCACCATATCTGACACCTCTAGTGAGGGTCTTACTGCATCCCAAAGCTGGACTTCTCTATCAAGTATAACCTCCACTTACGCACTTGTGTGGGAGAGAATAACCATCCAGCCCATAATGGCTGCCAGCCCTGCAACTCTTCCCTACACGTCTAAATACAAGGAGAGGGTCCAGTTGAACAAACCAGGTTCTTTCCATGCTTTCTCCATTTTTGGAGAAAAAGAAGGTGTGTGGAAAGAACTGCAGTGGTACTGAAGAGATCTAGAACAGGTTACCTGACATTGTAAGATCTCAATTTCCTTCTTTATAAACAATTGCCAATGACCCTTGACATTTCTAGCTGTTGTAATTCACAATTAGGCATCTGAAAACCTCATTGCCTCATTTCTGACTTCCAGAATACTACTGCAGTAAGCTCTTATCAAACTATAGAATGCTGTTTATGTCTTTCAGCATGCCTTATTCCAAGGAGGTGGCTTCCGTAGGGCTCTGTGTTTGCACATGTGGCTGTAGGGAGAGTTCTGTCATGGACCAAAGCAGAGCTGAGAGCCTCCCTTTCCAGGAGGAGTAAGCAAAATATTGCATTTCACATTCATTCATTCACTCGTTCATTTGTTTACTGTACATTTACTGAGAACCTACTATGTTCTTGGCATTCTTTGAGAGACCAAGCGTAGATTAACTTAATTAGACAAGAATCCTGCCCTCCATGGTGCTTACGTTCAGGAGTGGAGGGTAGGTTGTGAGGAGAAGAAACAGGAAATCCACAAATATAAAAAAACAAAAAAACACCATAATTTCAGATAGTGAATCCCATGAAGCAAATTAGTCAAGGAGTGTAACTTGCAGATTATAAGGCAGGAATATGGGGTTAGAGGGTGGCTACTTTACACAGAGGTCCCATCATAAAAGCTGCTCTTCATTGTGTAAAAGGAGCTGGCATGTGTGTGTGTCGGGGGGTATATTTCTTGATGATCACGCATCGTCACAGTCTATGTATCTGAGCACAGTTGTGTAAGCATACACTTAAATAATTGACTAATTTTCACAGGGAGTTATACTCAGTATCTTGTAATAACCTATAAGGTAAAAGAGTCTGAAAAAAATATATATATATAACTGAATCACTTTGCCGTACACCTGAAACTAACACAACATTGTAAATCAACTATACTTCAATTAATTCAAAAAAATTGACTAATTTTTTTTTCCCCTACAGCAAAGGAGAAAGGAGAGAAGAAGTTGTTTGGCTTCTCCTTTGTCCCCCTGATGCAGGAAGATGGTAGGACTCTTCCAGATGGCACTCATGAGCTCATTGTGCATAAGGTAACGTCAGTCAGATATTGGGGGCAGCTGTGAAAAACAGGGCTGAATTATTAGCTCACTGTCTTATCCTCACTGTGGAAAAGAGAAAAAAATGACTGCAAAGATACTCTTCTGGAAGATTGCTGACAGGGAGAGTATCTTTTGAGAATATTGTCTCTATATTCTGTCATATTCTAACACCTATTTTAAAATGATTTATTTTTTCATCTTAATTGAAGTGTAGGTATTTGGGTAAGTCTATAGGGTGACATTAAAGTCCTTTCCCTTGCTGTGATAGGATTAGATAAACCTTACAAATAAATTTTTAAATATTCCCAATACCTGCTTTCTTATCTGAAGATCTGTATACCCCCAGAAGCAAATTTATCAAGGTCAGCTTTACATTTTTCTTGTCTGCTGCTCTCGATAAGCAAGCAGAGAAATGGCTGTTCTTTGTCATGACAACTTTAGTGGTTGTTACTTTCTATTTTTTGCATCAACAATTGTCATAAAAACATTTGGAATAAAGGATAGTGTAGGAGGCAACAAAAAGAAAACTCACAAAACAAGAGATCCTTAGAAGTTATCGGAGAATACCAGTAATAATGAGGTATAGAATAAAAACACTAGCAACTATGAAAGAGAGAATTAAAGTACATGATCTTCTCCAAAATATTTCTCCTTTGCGTTTCTCCATTTCTGTAAGCACATGCTATTCCAAGCTCTTGTCAGCTCTCACCTGGGCTAACTAGTCCTGCCGACCTGCACCTTATCTCCCTCTAGTCCATTTTCCAGCCAGCCAGGGCGACCCATCTAAGGTGCAGATCTCACCAGGCCCCTTTCTGATATAAACCCACTGAAAAGCTCCCCATTGCCAAGAGGGAAAATTGCAGGCTTTTAGCATGTGTCAGGCTGCCTCTTCCCTATTGCTTCACCTCTCACCACTTCCGGTCGTCTACCTGATGCCATAGCCACATCCAGCTCTTTCTGGCTCCTCACCTCCTGCTGCACTCCTGGCACACCTGCCGCCCCCTGTCTCCCCGCAACTGACACCTCCTCATCCACAGAGGCACACCTTGGCCAGAACCTTTATTCAGGAGAATGGTCCCCACGCCACAGCCCCCTGCTCCCTGGATTTCCAGTTGGCTAAGTGCACTCCCATGAGTTCCCTGGATATCTGCACACACCTCTTACCATTGTCCTCATTACATTGTCCCATGATTGTCTGGTGATCCCTTGACTTAACGCTGGTAGATATATGAGCCCTTCAGGAGCAACAACTGTGTCAGAGGGGTTCTGGCATGCGGCAGATGCGCGGTGAAGATATACTGAATGAATGAAGATTACAAACAAAAACTTTCTTTACCTTCGGATTATTGCTAGTAAAATCAGTGTCCCTGTACAACACACCTGGCAATTTTTGTTTGTGTATGTATATGTATGTGTATATTTCTTGAATCGTTTATTTTCTAGTTGTTTGTTCAACACATTGACTACAAACTGCAGGGCAGGCCCTCTTCTAGTGACTGGGAATATAGTGGCAAACAAAACAGTTAAAGTCCCTCCATTTCTGACACGTACATGCTCTAGACTTCAAAAATGACTTAAAGGCGCTCACAGTGTTAAAATACAAAGAAAAAATATTTTAAAACAGAGTAACCACTAAAGCAAACAGAGGAGCTAAATGCACTAGACACCTGAGAATCTATTTATATCACCTTTAGGTCTGAGGCCCCTTTATGTGATATGGGTAACATGACAGCCAATGTCTTCAGCTACAGTTTTCCAAAAGACATTAATGGTACTTGATATGAATGTTTGTGATCTTGCCTCTGCATACCATTAAATCTTCACACAGAAAAGGCAAGAGCTAAGGTTATCATTAGCTTCCTAATAATATTTAGAAGAATAAATCACTTCTTTATGGCATTTCACCATGTGGGCTCTCTCACCTGTGGGTCAGAGGGTGTTTTTTGGGCAGGTGTTAAGTTTCCAGTCAAGTTCAGGTTGACTTCCTCTAAACTAGTATGAATAACACCAAGATTCTTACTTGCTAATTAGAGATACCCATATACTTAAAATACCAGGAGGACAAGTAGCAGAGCTTCCTTCTCCATGTGAGCATTTAGGTGTCCAACTGGTATTGATTCCCAGACAATCATTTTACTCCGTTACCAGGGGCCTGTTGTGGTGCCTTTGGCAGAACCATTTTTCTCAGAAGTAGAGCTTTGAATCATCTCAAGCCCTTCCACAAATTTTCACTGAATACCTAGAATTACAATCCATAAAGCATTATGAAAATTTATTTGAGCATCAACAATTTAAACGGCAGGTGTTCCCAATGATCTTTCTCCATCACAAAGGAGGCTGAGGATGGTATCTGTAGATCATCTAATTTGAGGCAGACCTACATTGTGTAGATCCATCAGGAAGCATTAGCTCCACAGAAAAACCCTAAGTAGCTGAGTTGTCTTATAATTAGGGTTATTGTTGCTTAAAGAGGTATGGAATACCTGCCAAGCATAACATCTTATGTTTTTCGTCTAGTTGATGCCATGGTTTTCTTTTTCATAGCACTGAGCCAAGAAGTTCAGTTTCAGCTTAAGGCCACTTGCAGGTTATGATTATAAAACCATATTATGAGCATAATGCTTATCCTTCCTCTGCCATGGCAGGAAGGAGCACAGCCTCCTGATTGCAGCCTGGAGTTTATTAATTAAAGAAAAATTGAACGAAAAAAACAAAGAAAGTTAGGGAGACGAGTGGATTTCAAATTACTGGGTAAAAAAATAGCCCATTTAATAAGTGGTGTTGAGATGACCACAGTGGGTGTTAGAGGGAAAAATAAAGAGCTGGATCACTACCTTGCTTCTTATACCAAAGCAATTTCCAGATTATATGTAAAAAATAAAACTGTAAGAGCCTACATACTATGAGTGAACATTTTTAGAAAGTTTAGGTAAAGAGGGCCTTTCTAGTGATGCCTCTCAAATGTTACAAATCAGGTACAAAAAAATGTGTGACTTTGGCTAAATAAAGTTTAAAACCTTTTTATTGATAAAATCATCATAATCAAGGCTAAAAGACACATGATAAACTGAAACATGGTTGCAACACAGCTTACAAAGAGGGACTATTCCCAGTTTACCAAAAGTTATCACAAATAAGTAAAAAAAAAGAAAAAATTCGCTAAATGCTACAAACAAGCTATTCAAAAATAATAAATGCAAGTATATAAAATAAATATATGAATAATCAAAGAAATGTAAGTTAAATAAAGAATGAGAAATCTTTTGGCCTATTAGGTTGGTAAAGACTTTTAAAACTGAGAATTGGCAAAGAAGATTAAAGGGAAACAAACACTCTCTTGCATTCATAGAGGGAAATGTGAATAGTATTGTCTTTCTGGAGGACAGTTTGGCAATACAATATTTTAAATGTGTATATCCTTTGGCTCAGCCATTCCACATCTTGGTATTTATTGGGAGAAGATAATCAGATAAGGTAAGCAAACATGATTCAATGATGATCAATACAGATTCCTTAAAATATGGAAAAACTTGAAAATAATCTAAATTACCAATAACATAGGTCTGGTTAGATACATGAGTTAGTTATATCCATATAATGAATGAAATACTACATAGTTATTGAAATAATGTCTAGTGAAAAATTTTATGTGCATAGAAAAATGTTTATAATATATTGATAAACAGCATTTTATATATGCATACATTTAGTGTAAGACCATTTTTATAAAATTATTTAACTGCATGTCCACATGTATATATGTGCATAGCAATGCTTGGAAAGATGTCCTAAAATATTAACAACGACTTTATTTTTACATTTCTTTCTGTTTTTTCTTCCTTTTCAGTGGTTCACATGAAAGTTTTCTCTGTTTTTTTTTTTTTTACATCTTTATTGGAGTATAATTGCTTTACAATGGTGTGTTAGTTTCTGCTGTATAACAAAGTGAATCAGCTATACGTATACATACATCCCCATACCTCCTCCTCTTGCATCTCCCTCCCAGCCTCCCTATCCCACCCCTCTAGGTGGACACAAAGCACCGAGCTGATCTCCCTGTGCTATGCGGCTGCTTCCCACTAGCTATCTATTTTACGTTTGGTAGTGTATATATGTCCATACCACTCTCTCACTTCATCCCAGCTTACCCTTCCCCCTCCACGTGTCCTCAAGTCCAATTCTATGTCTGCGTCTTTATTCCTGTCCTGCCCCTAGGTTCTTCAGAACCATTTTTTTTTTTTTTAGATTCCATATATATGTGTTAGCATACAGTATTTGTTTTTCTCTTTCTGACTTACTCCACTCTGTATGACAGTCTTTAGGTCCATCCACCTCTTTACAAATAACTCAATTTCATTCCTTTTTATGGCTGAGTAATATTCCATTGTATATATGTGCCACATCTTCTTTATCCATTCATCTGTTGATGGACACTTAGGTTGCTTCCATGTCCTGACTATTGTAAATAGAGCTGCAATGAAGGTTGTGGTACATGACTCTTTTTGAATTATGGTTTTCTCAGGGTATATGCCCAGTAGTGGGATTGCTGGGTCATATGGTAGCTCTGTTTTTAGTTTTTTAAGGAACCTCCATACTGTTCTCCATAGTGGATGTATCAGTTTACATTCCCACCAACAGAGCAAGAGGGTTCCCTTTTCTCCATACCCTCTCCAGCATTTATTGTTTATAGATTTTTTGATGATGGTCATTCTGACTGGTGTGAGGTGATACCTCATTGTAATTTTGATTTGCATTTCTCTAATAATTAGTAATGTTGAGCATACATTCATGTGTTTCTTGGCAATCTGTATATCTTCTTTGGAGAAATGTCTATTTAGGTTCTCTGCCCGTTTTTGGACTGGGTTGTTTGTTTTTTTGATATTGAGCTGCATGAGCTGCTAGTATATTTTGGAGATTAATCTTTTGTCAGTTGCTTCATTTGCAAATATTTTCTTCCATTCTGAGGGTTGTCTTTTCATCTTGTTTATGGTTTCCTTTGCTCTGCAAAAGCTTTGCAGTTTCATTAGGTCCCATTTGTTTATTTTTGTTTTTATTTCCATTTCTTTAGGAGGTGGGTCAAAAAGGATCTTGCTGTGATTGATGTCATACAGTGTTCTGCCTATGTTTTCCTCTAAGAGTTTGATAGTGTCTGGCCTTACATTTAGGTCTTTAATCCATTTTGAGTTTATTTATGTGTATGGTGTTAGGGAGTGATCTAATCTCATACTTTTACACGTAGCTGTCCAGTTTTCCCAGCACCACTTATTGAAGAGGCTCTCTCTTCTCCATTGTATATTCTTGCCTCCTTTATCAAAGATAAGGTGACTACAAGTGCATGAGTTTATCTCTGGGCTTTCTATCCTGTTCCACTGATCTATATTTCTGTTTCTGTGCTGGTACCATACTGTCTTGTTTACTGTAGCTTTATAGTATAGTCTGAAGTCAGGGATCCTGATTCCTCCATCTCCGTTTTTCTTTCTCAAGATCGCTTTGGCTATTCGGGGTCTTTTGTGTTTCCATACAAATTGTGCAATTTTTTTGTTCTAGTTCTGTGAAAAATGCCAGTGGTAGTTTGATAGGGATTGCATTGAATCTGTAGATTGCTTTGGGTAGTATAGTCATTTTCACAGTGTTGATTCTTCCAATCCAAGAACATGGTATATGTCTCCATCTGTTTATATCATCCTTAATTTCTTTCATCAGTGCCTTATAGTTTTCTGCATAGAGGTCTTTTATCTCTTTAGGAAGGTTTATTCCTAGGTATTTTATTCTTTTTGTTACAATGGTAAATGGGAGTATTTCCTTAATTTCTCTTTCAGATTTTTCATCATTAGTGTATAGGAGTGCAAGAGATTGCTGTGCATTTATTTTGTATTCTGCTACTTTACCAAATTCATTGATTAGCTTTAGTAGTTTTCTGGTAGCATCTTTAGGATTCTCTATGTATAGTATCATGTCATCTGCAAACAGTGACCGTTTTACTTCTTTTCAGATTTGGATTCCTTTTATTTCTTTTTCTTCTCTGACTGCTGTGGTTAAAACTTCCAAAACTATGTCGAATAATAGTGGTGGAGGGGGCAACCATGTCTTGTTCCTGATCTTAGTGGAAATGCTTTCAGCTTTTCACCATTGAGAATGATATTGGCTGTGGGTTTGTCATGTATGGCCTTTATTATGTTGAGGTAAGTTCCCTCTATGACTACTTTCTGGAGGGTTTTTATCATAAATGGGTATTGAATTTTGTCAAAAGCATTTTCTGCATCTATTGAGATGATCATATGGTTTTTATCCTTCAGTTTGTTAATATGGTGTATCACATTGATTGATTTGCGTATATTGAAGAATCCTTGCATTCCTGGAATAAACCCCACTTGATCATAGTGTATGATCCTTTTAATGTGCTGTTGGATTCTGTTTGCTAGTATTTTGTTGAGGATTTTTGCATCTATGTTCATCAGCGATATTGGCCTGTAGTTTTTTTCCTTTGTGACATTCTTGTCTGGTTTTGGTATCACGGTGATGATGGCCTCGTAGAATGAGTTTGGAAGTTTTCCTCCCTCTGCTATATTTTGGAAGAGTTTGAGAAGGATAGGTGTTAGCTCTTCTCTAAATGTTTGATAGAATTCACCTGTGAAGCCATCTGGTCCTGGGCTTTTGTTTGTTGCAAGATTTTTAATCACAGTTTCAATTTCAGTGCTTGTGATTGGTCTGTTCATATTTTCTATTTCTTCCTGGTTCAGTCTCAGAAGCTTTTGCTTTTCTAAGAATTTGTCCATTTCTTCCAGGTTGTCCATTTTATTGGCATATAGTTGCTTGTAGTAATCTCTCTTGATCCTTTGTATTTCTGTGGTGTCAGTTGTTACTTCTCCTTTTTCCTTTCTAATTCTATTGGTTTGAGTCTTCTCCCTTTTTTCTTGATGAGTCTGGCTAATGGTTTATCAATTTTGTTTATCTTCTCAAAGAACCAGCTTTTGGTTTTACTGATCTTTGCTATTGCTTCCTTCATTTCTTTTTCATTTATTTCTGTTGTGATCTTTATGATTTCTTTCCTTCTGCTAACTTTGGGCGTTTTTTGTTCTTCTTTCTCCTATTGCTTTAGTTGTAAGGTTAGGTTGAGATGTTTCTTGTTTCTTGAGGTAGGACTGTATTGCTATAAACGGCCCTCTTTGAACTGCTTTTACTGCATCCCATAGGTTTTGGGTCATCGTGTTTTCATTGTCATTTGTTTCTAGGTATTTTTTGATTTCCTCTTTGATTTCTTCAATGATCTCTTGGTTATTTAGTACTGTATTATTTCCACCATGTGTTTGTATTTTTTACAGCTCTTTTCCTGTAATTGATATCTAGTCTCATAGCATTGTGGTCAGAAAAGATACTTGATATGACTTCAATTTTCTTAAATTTACCAAGGCTTGATTTGTGACCCAAGCTAGATCATAGCTTGGGTCACAAATCAAGAATGTTCCATGAGTACTTGAGAAAAAAGTGCATTCTGTTGTTTTGGATGGAATGTCCTATAACTATCAATTAAGTCCATGTTTTTTAATGTATCATTTAAAGCTGTGTTTCCTTATTTATTTTCATTTTGGTTGATCTGTCCATTGGTGAAAGTGGGGTGTTAAAGTTCCCTACTATTATTGTATTACTGTTTATTTCCCCTTTTATCATTGTTAGCATTTGCCTTGTGTATTGAGATGCTCCTGTATTGGGTGCATAAATATTTACAATTTTTATATCTTCTTCTTTGATTGATCCCTTGGTCATTATGTAGTGTTCTTCTTTGTCTCTTGTAATAGTCTTTATTTAAAAAATTTTTTTTCTCATATGAGACCTGCTACTCCAGCTTTCTTTTGATTTGCATTTGCATGGAATATCATTTTCCATCCCCTTACATTCAGTCTGTATGTGTCCCTAGGTCTGAAGTGGGTCACTTGCAGACAGCATATGTACGGGTCTTGTTTTTGTATCCATTCAGCCAGTCTTTGTCTTTTGGTTGGAGCATTTAATCCATGTACATTTAGGGTAGTTATTGATATGTATGTTCCTATTACCATTTTCTTAATTGTTTGGGGTTTGTTATTGTAAGTCTTTCCCTTCTCTTGTGTTTCCTGACTAGAGAAGTTCCTTTAGCTTTTGTTGTAAAGCTTGTTTGGTGGTGCTGAATTCTCTTAGCTTTTGCTTATCTCTAAAGGTTTTAATTTCTCCATCAAGTCTGAATGAGATCCTTACTGGGTAGAGTAATCTTGGTTGTAGGTTTTTTCCTTTCATCACTTTAAATATGTCCTGCCACTCCCTTCAGGCTTGCAGACTTTCTCTGAAAGATCAGCTGTTAACCTTCTGGGGATTCCCTTGTATGTTAACTGTTGCTTTTCACTTGCTCCTTTTAATATTTTTTCTTTGTATTTAATTTTTGATAGTTTGATTAATATGTGTCTTGGGGTGTTTCTCCTTGGATTTATCCTATATGGGACTCTCTGCTCTTCCTGGACTTGATTGAATATTTCCTTACCCATATTAGGGAAGTTTTCAACTATAATCTCTTCAAGTATTTTCTCAGTCCCTTTTTATCCCTCTACTACTTCTGGTACCCCTATAATTCAAATGTTGGTGCATTTAATGTTGTGTCAGAGGTCTCTGAGATTGTCCCCAATTCTTTTCATTCTCTTTTGTTTATTCTGCTCTGCAGTAGTTATTTCCACTATTTCGTCTTCCAGGTCACTTATCCGTTCTTCTGCCTCCATTATTCTGCTGTTGATTCCTTCTAGAGAATTTTAATTTCATTTGTTGTGTTGTTCATCATTGTTTGTTTGCCCTTTAGTTCTTCTAGGTCCTTGTTAAACGTTTCTTGTATTTTCTCCATTCTCTGTCCAAGACTTTGTATCATCTTTACTATCATTACTCTGAATTCTTTGTCAGGTAGACTGCCTATTTCCTCTTCATTTGTTTGGTCTGGTGGGTTTTTACCTTGCTTCTTCATCTGCTGTGTATTTCTCTGTCTTCTCATTTTGTTTAACATACTGTGTTTGGGGTCTTCGTTTCACAGGCTGCAGGTTCGTAGTTCCCGTTTTTTTTGGTGTCTGCTCCCAGTGGTTAAGGTTGGTTCAGTGGGTTGTGTAGGCTTCTTGGTGGAGGGGAGTGGTGCCTGTGTTCAGGTGTATAAGGCTCAGTCTTGTCTTTTTGGTGGGCAGGACCACACCCGGTGGTGTGTTTTGGGGTGTCTCTGAACTCATTATGATTTTAGGCAGCCTCTCTACTAATGGGTGGTTTTGTGTTCCTGTCTTGCTAGTTGTTTGGCATAGGGTGTCCAGCCCTGTAGCTTGGTGGTCGTTGACTGGAACTGGGTCTTAGTGTTGAGACAGAGATCTCTGGGAGAGCTCTCACCGATTGATATAATGTGGGGCCGGGAGGTCTCTGGTGGTCCAATGTCCTCAACTTGGCTCTTCCATCTCAGAGGTTGAGGCCTGACACCCAGCCAGAGCACCGAGACCCTATCAGCCACAGAGCTCAGAAGAAAAGGGAGGGAGGGAGGGAAATAAATAAATAAATAAGTAAGTAAGTAAATTTAAAAAATAAAGTTATTAAAATAGAAAAAAGTTATTAAAAATAAAAAAGGTAATAAAAAAAGGAGAAAGAACGAAAAAAGCAGCGAAACCAAAAAACAAATCCTCCAATGATAACAAGTGCTAAAAACTATACTAAAACAAAAACAAAACAAAAAACAGACAGTCAGAACCCTAGGACAAATGGCAAAAGCAGTACTATAGAGACAAATCACAGAAAGAAGCATACACATACACACTCACAAAAAGATAAAAAGGAAAAAAACAATTATATATATATATAAAATTAAAAAAGGACGAGAGCAGCCAAATCAGTAAACAAATCTACCAGTGATAATAAGCTCTAAATACTAAACTAAGATAAACATAAAACGAGAAACAAATTAGATGCAGAAAGCAAACTCCAAGTCTACAGTTGCTCCCAAAGGCCACCGCCTCAATGTTGGGATGATTCGTTGCAGGGTACATCAAGTTCACTGTGGAGATTTAATCTGCTGCTCCTGAAGCTGCTGGGAGAGATTTCCCTTTCTCTTCTTTGTTTGCACAGCTCCTGGGGTTCAGCTTTGAATTTCGCGCTGCCTCTGAGTGTAGGTCACCTGAGGGCATCTTTTGGGAGGTCTGAGGTCTTCTGCCAGCATTCAAGAGGTGTTCTGGAGAAGTTATTCCATGTGTAGATGTAGTTTTGATGTATTTGTGGGGAGGAAGGTGATCTCCATGTCTTACTCCTTCGCCATCTTGAAGGCGCCCCCAGTTTCAGTGTACTTGAAAGCCGTGGCCTCTAAAATCTCAGCAATGGCAGCAAGAGAAGAATCCTCTGAGATCTCCTCTCTGAAAAGTAGGACACCGTGCCATGTGTCGGTGCAGCATACAGGGAAATCCATGGGTGACATCAAAGTGTCCTTTGTGACTCAAGGGTCTGTCTGTCAAGCCAAAGAGCCATCATGCACAGCACCATCCTCTTCTGAAAATTCCTGCATCCAGGCTTCAAATGCAGAGCTCCATCAGAAGGATCCTGAGTGCCCCCCAAATCCTGCCTGGCTTCAGCCCCAGTGACCTCTCTGAACCTGTTCCCTGTCTTCAGAACAGAGTCAGGGTTAGCACTCAGTTTTACTGGGAGAATAAGTGCATGTAAAATGCCTGGCTCCGAGCCCTTACTGAAACCAAGCAGGACCCAGTGGGACTCCTGGACACAAAAGTATTTTTACATTTCTTAAAGGTTTTGTTAGGGGCACATGTCATTTAAAAACATTAAAATCTTCATTTTGATAAAGTAAAAATGAGAAGAGACAGAAAGTTGTACTTAGCTTTGTTTTATACCATTTAATTATGGAGATTGATCTAACTAAAGGCCATTCTTCTGTCATAAAATCTTGACAGTATTGTTAATGGTAAGGTTTTGAAGAAACATTAATTGCCTCAGATCTTTATAAACCATATTCCATGTCATTCATTGACAGATACTGTCTATGAAATCTAAGGTTGATGAAAGACGGAAAAAAATGCTTTTAAATAAAGTGTCCTTAACTCCTTGTAGATATGACACAGAGAATAACTGTGGCTCATAGTAGGCTATTTAGATTTAAAATCTACTTGCTCCTTGTGTAAGGTATTAGTTTGAAAGACTCAATCCTGTGGTGAGCCAAGAAAAAAAGCTGCTGTGTTGCAGACTGTTTAATAGCTTAATTTGGGCCTAAAATTTGTGAAAGAGATAGTCTCCCTCTGTGACAATGGCTGGACTCCTCTTCTGAGTGTGTTTTAAGGAAATGGTTCTCACAGAGTTAACAGTAGTGTGGCAAGGACCTGGACTCGTCCTTTATGGCAGGAGCTAAAGAATTCTAAGGGCAAAGCTCCCTTTCAAGGTCGTTTTCACCTTTACATGATTGATAATAAGTTTGGAGGGGTGTTCAATGGAGATAAACTCTGAAATCTACAAAAATCTGAATGCTACAGCTTTAGGAAGGTAAGTGAAAGAACTTGATTAGTCAGCATTAAAGATTTTGTGCTTCCAGAGTCCCTTTTCAGCTCTCAGAACATCAGTAATATCTCCAAGTGTTTGATGGCTAAACCCAAAACCTGTCTTTGGAATTGCTAACTTGCTAGTAACAGTATCTAATCTTACTAAGTTCTGTTATTTTGCCGCATTCCGGTAGGATTGTTGTCTTTCTTAACTTTGTAGGGATATTTTTGGCTACCCCCCGCCAGCTACCTGCTGGAAAGCACGTTAAGAAAAGTTAAAGTTAAGAAAAGCAAGTTAAGCTCATTGAAATAATGAGCTTAAGATAATTCATTTTCTGGAAGTCAAGTCTCTTAAGGAGAATAGTGTGAGAATCCAAAGAAGGAGGATAGAAAGTTAATAGCTGTGCACTCAAGTCTCCATTCTGACTTATTCCAGTGAAGGATTTTTAGTTCTTAGAAGTACGTTCTAAAATACCGTCAGGGGCTTCCCTGGTGGCGCAGTGGTTAAGCATCTGCCTACCAATGCAGGGGACACGGGTTCGAGCCCTGGTCCAGGAAGATCCCAGATGCCATGGAGCAACTAAGCCCATGCACCACAACTACTGAGCCTGCGCTCTAGAGCCTGTGCTCCGCAGCAAGAGAAGCCACTGCAATGAGAAGCCCGTGCACCACAACCAAGAGTAGCCCCCAATTGGCGCAAGGAGAGAAAGCCCTTGCGCAGCAACGAAGACCCAATGCGGCCAAAAATAAATAAATTCATTAATTAATTAAAAATAAAATAAAATACCGTCAGGTCTAGGATGTATGCATAAACAAGTAATAATAATAATACAATCTACCTTTAAAGAAATTGGAGTTTTGCAAATTCATTACTGTTGATTAACACCACTATGGCTCAAGTGACCCAACTCAGCCAGCCTGGGGTTTTGCTCGGTAGAGAATCTGATCCCTTAGAGTGGGATCTATTGCTTCTGAGCAAGAGAAGGGCCAGATGAGAAGTCAGCTGAATAGAGGATGATCATGTTTCCTGGTTGGAAAGGGATTAAGTTAATGTATGGCCTAGATTGCAAGAGTCTTTTTATGAGTTTGTTTATTTCACTTTTGCTCCCTAAAAGTTTGTTCATAAACACTTTGTGGCTCTTATTTTTTCCCTGCAACTTTTCAGTTTCTTATGCTACATTGCAGTTCCTCACTTAGTCCATGGAAGTCCAGCACAGCCCCTCTGCACTTGTTACCGTCTTTGAGGTAGATTTCTCAGATTGCGTTGCTCTCCACTTACCCTTTCCTAGAGCATGTTTATATTTATAAGTATAATGAAAAACATGAGAGGAATCTGAAAAATTCAGATAGACTGATAGGTTTGTCACCCATCTTGCTCTCCAGAGAACTCTGCATGCTGCTCCAACTATTCTGAAAGAGACGCCCCTGTAACCATGATCAGTAGATCTTAGACAAGCCTGAAACACATCTGTCCACCGTGGGCTTGGGCATAGGAGAATCGGTCATATAACCCTTGTTTTATTACACACTGTGAGAAAAATTAAATAGTAAACACCTGCAAAATTAAATTAAAAAGTAGATAACCTGGTAAGTTTAGCATGAAAGCATGCCAAACTGAACACAGAAGCTGAACAGGAAAAAAAAAAAAAAGGCTAAAAAAGACTAAGATGGGGGAATTCCCTGGTTGTCCAGTGGTTAGGACTCTGCACTTCCACTGCAGGGGGCATAGGTTTGATCCCTGGCCAGGGAACTGAGATCCCACATGCCACCCAGCAAAGCCGAAAAAAAAAAAGTCTAAGATAATTTCGTAAGTGGACTTGGTCTTAACACTGAAGGCTATTAATGTGACGTGCAGGAAGCCCTTTCATTCTGTCTCAACTGAACCCTTGGCTCTCCTGCCGAGAGAGCTTCCTGTGTGGCCTCTGGAGTAGAGAGGGCTCATCTTCTGAAGCTTTGTGTCTAGTGTCTGGACGTCTCTAAATGCCCCAGTGCCTTTAAAGATGCTGGTTTTCCACCCTCTTGTAAAGAGCTTCCCTGCCCTCCATAAGGCTCATTCCATACAGTGCTGCAACTTTCTACCCATCCTAGTTACTGCCTTCTACCTGTATAGATATTCCTGGCCAGCAAAGAAGAGGGGAGGATGGGGTGGTGGGTGGCTGTTTCCTTTCCTACAGTCAGCCTAGCCCCTAGTTCAAAGTTGTCTCCTCCTTTTGGTTGACCTGTCCGGTGCCCTCTCCTCTTATTTCTTGGTCACTTCAACTCTAGCGACCTTCATTTGTGTTCTGCTTCACTGTGGTCTCTCTTGGCCATCCTTCATCCCCAGCCAACAGGACCGCCCATGTGTGCTAAATAAATACTGGATGCATGCATGCATGGGTGCACGGATGGATGCATGCATGGATGAATGAGATCATCCAGAGCCACTTCTAATCAAAAATCGTAAATTCTTGATATCCTGACCGCAGCCTTTCAACCTTCCAATTTTCTATTAATACTCTACCTATTTTTCAGTCTTATTCTGCTCCAATAAACCCCCCCACCTGACTTCACTTTCTTCTTTTTATTATTCAGACTATCCCTTAATCTTTAGTTCTGCTGTACCTGCATGGGAAGTAAAAACCAGCCCTAGATCAGTCTGTCAACATTGCCCCCTCCTCTACTCCTCCTTAGGTGGTTAAACATTAATTAGTGGAGGGAATTATACAGTTCCTATAGGTTAGCATCAGCCTGATGGGTATAGAAGCAGGACCATCCACACTGCAGGCCAACTAATCAGCTCCCCCTCTCAGTCCCCACAAGAGCTATCGACAAGATTGTGCCATTCTGCCTACCTCACCACTTCCCGTGTCCTTAACAGAGAAAACAGAAGCCATCAGACAGGAACTTCCTTAACTTCCTGTGTTCTCTCCTCTGCCATCTGCAAACTGATCTGCATCCTTCCCTTCCTTCCTGCTTCCTGTCTCAGGGGATGGGGCAAGACTCCTCCCCTCCAAGGCTGATTCTTCCTCCTGCTTCCCTCAGGATCTTCCTCCCTCCCGAGTCCCCTGGGACCTTGCTCCTCTCAATGTCTGCTTTTGCTCCTGCAGCTATGCTTCTTCTCTTCTGGCAGTAGTCGCAGATTTTTTAACATGCTCAAGCCTCTTTCTTTAAAGACAAACAAAATTGTAATAGCTACCACACTGCCTCTTCCCTTCCCATCTCAGCCACCTGCAGGAAAGGCCAGTCTTCACTCACTGTCTCTACTTCCCGCCACTCTCTTCCATTTGTTCCTCAGGCTATTTGTGTCCCCGCAGCTCAAATGAAGTTTCTCCCTTGAGGTCACTAACATTAACGCGGGGGCCAACACTACTGGACCCTTTCTAAATCTTTCTTTATTTGACTTCCCTGTAGCATGAAACACTATTGATTACCCTTCTTGAAAATCCCGTATTCCATGGTCTGTCTGACAGTGTTCACCTTAGTTTCATCCTTCTTCTCCTTTGAGTACTCTTCTCTCTTATCTGCATCTTTTTTTTTTAATTTTACTGAAGTATAATTGATTCACAATGTTGTATTAATTTCTGCTGTACAGCATAGTGACCCAGCTATACACGCACTTATTCTTTTTCATGTTCTTTTCTATTATGGTTTATCACAGGATATTAAATATAGTTCCCTGTGCTATACAGTAGGACCTTGTTGTGTATCCATCCTATATCTATATTAGTTTATATCTTATCTGCATCTTAAATGTTGGTGCTATCGTGGATTTAATCCTTGGACACCATCTCATGCACTTCTGTGGATTAACCTGCCGCATCTCTGCTGCTGACAGCCAGCTATGGGCTTGTAGCCCAGAACTTTTACCAGCCTACTGAACATCTTCAGTTCGGTTCAGCAGAGATGCCTCAAACTCAGCTTGTCCAAAACTAAGTTCTTTATGCCATCTCCATCGTCTCCTGCGGTGAACAGAACCCTGCAGTTTTTCTTGACTTCTCACACTCATCCCCATATCTAAATGCTTGGTTTCACGACCAGTCAGTGCCACCTCCCCTCCTTGGTAGTACTTTTTTTTTTTTTTTTTTTTTTTTTTTTGCGGTACACGGGCCTCTCACTGTTGTGGCCTCTCCCGTTGCGGAACACAGGCTCCGGATGCGCAGGCTCAGTGGCCATGGCTCTGCGGCATGTGGGATCTTCCCGGACCGGGGCACAAACCCGTGTCCCCTGCATTGGCAGGCGGACTCTCTACCAGTGCACCACCAGGGAAGCCCTCCTTGGTAGTACTTTAATCTAGGGAATTTAAACCAGGTGTCAGAATCACCTTGAGTTTTTATTTAAGATGTTTACGGTAGTCCCAAGGCTTTTTTGCTACTGAAAAGAATCACGGCCTTTAGCCACACTAAACTACATATAGCTGTCTGACTACACCTGTACTTTTTAAAACAGTTGTTTTTTAAGTTATTTTAGACTCACAGAAGAGTTGCAAAAATAGTACAGAAAATTCCCATATACCCTTCACCCAACTTCTCCTTATGTTATCATCTTACATAACCATAGCACATTTATTGAAACTAAATTAACCTTGGTATAATACTGTTAACACAAAACTTATTTAGATTTCACAAGTTTTTCCAGTAATGTCATTTTTCTAGTCTAGGATCTAATCCAGGATCCCACATTGCATTGAGTTGCTGTATCTCCATAGTCTTATATATGTACGTTTTTCCTCCAGTGTCTTTCTATGTATCGTTTCTTCCACATAACCTGCCTTTCTCTCCCTTACCTGCCTGGCGAGCCTTACTCTTTGCAACTGAGGTCAGATAGCCTCTTTCCCATAAGGTTTCCTCTCCCTTCCCTGGCAGAGCTGGAATCCAGGGATCTTTATCACAGCTTTGTAATCAGTATTAACAGATGAATGCAGAGGTCAGGCATGTAATGCCCTCACAGACAGGGACTGTGTTTATTTCCTTGTTACATTCCTTATACCGAATTAAAGGACTGTCAAATAGTAGGACTTTAATAAATGTTTAGTAATGACATTAAGGATGACGAATCATATTGAAAGTATCCCCAGAAGAAGGTATTTTGCTGCCACAATTGGTTCAATTAACTGGCAATATATCGTTTCAACTGGATTGTCTAAATTACTATAGTTTTTAATTTAATTCTCTACTTCCTGCAAATTACAGGCCCCTTAATTTGATTAATATACTATGAATCTCTGTACCAGTGTATTTCTGAAGAAATTTTTAATTTATTTCTCTCAATCACATAGCTTGCATTATTGCAGATACCACATTTCTGGAAGAGTGTCTATGACTGACCATTGCATCTCTTTCTTGTGCCTAGGACAGTGGTCAAAAAGTAGCCTGGGGTGTGATGCAACATTTAATGCTATACCAACTGATTTTAATTCTGGACAAAGAAATAGACTGTGACCATGCTATATAATCTCACAGAAGACAGAGGCTACTCCTGCTGCCACATAGCCTGCATTTTAACTCTTCTGTAAGAATCTGAGGGAACACATCCCTCCTGTCAGATCTGATTTATGTCGAGTAAAGCAAAGGGCTGGCTTTATTCTCCCTCTTCTCTAATTTGTAATAAATTAACTTCATGCCATTTTAAAATGACTTGCACAGATCCCAGCCTATCAAAGCAAACACAGAGAATTGTCCTTTCCTACGACAATGACATTGTTTTGTTCCCACAATCCAGTAGCAGCCTCAAGAGGCTGTGGTCATGTCGCCTTGTCTCTCCTAGAAAGAATGGCTCAGTGAATCGTTCCCTCATCTCTCTGTCATCATACATCTATACAGGAAGACTTTAGCTGTGTCTGTGTCTGTCGCAAGAGGACAGGGAGGACAGTCCTTCTTATTCTCATATCCATATTGTCTTGTTCCATGCCTGCACTGGATTTGATGAAAAAAATCGTCCCTATGCCAACACCGAATCAGTTGTGTTCCAAGTGTTCCCCGGAATGCAAGTGATCCACATTTAACCCTCCATGTAGTTTAGGGGTGTGACTGGATTCCACTGCGGTGACAAAACCATCTATCAACTACATGCAGTGTAATTTTGTGCAAAACTGCAGTTTCTTGGTGTCGAGCCTACATTGCTCAGATTCGCAGGCCTTCAGACACCCAGCCATAACTCCTTTGTACTGTTTTTCCAATTAAAACACAGGCAGTGCCATGCTGTCCTTTACCAGCTCCATTTCCTTGATTTCATTAACTCTTAGCCCTTCACCCGGAAGGAGATTGCTCATTCCTGTTTGTTTTCTCCCGTCCATGCTGTGGTTCTCACAGTGCAGACCCTTCTCCCACCTGGCAGAAGAATCGAGGAATTCACTGCTGACTCTTGCTCACTCCCTGGCTTCTGCTGGTGAGCTGTGTATTTCCTCTTAGGAGTCTGGATAACCTTTTCGGCTTAAACCCTTGCTGACCACTGCCCCTGCCTTACAGGCCCATCTTCTGGAACCCATTTCTATTCTTCACTGCTCTTCAACCTCATTTCTCTTCCATAAATTCTCCCTCATCAAGTGACTGAACGAATGATCTCTATCTCACCTGTTGTGTTTCCAGTCTCCCATGTCATGCCTTCTCTGCTCCTACCTGCCCCTCTTCCCCACTGCATCCAGATCACGTGATCCCTTTTGCTCCCTGAGTGGTTTCAGAACGTCAACTAGCCATTTCACTGTAGGACTCATAGCCACTTCATGTATGAAACTATTTCAGATCCACAGACCGCTCTAAGCTCTCTCCCAGGGTGTCTTCCACAAACATACCTTTTTTTTGAAAAATGAACTTTTGGGGGGTCTTTCTTAGACATACCCACCAAGCAGTATGTTATCTATAAATTGATACATTTTAAATTTGTTATAGCAAAACTCAAAACCTGGTTAAAACAAGAGTCATTGGAAGAGTCAATGGAAGAGTCAATGGAAGAGTCATTGTAGTCATAACTACTGTGTCGTATAGTAGTTGTAAGCACAAACTTTGGTTCAGATCCTGCCTCTGATAGTTACTAATACTGTGATATTGAGCAAATCACATAAGCTCCCCAGGTTACAATGTCCTGCCTCATAGGATTATTATCAGAATAAGGAAATACACACAGAGTACTTAGCCTAAATGGTGGTTGCTTGGATTGCCTTTAAAAGCTCCAGTGTTGTGTGATGTGTTATGGGTGCATGCTGAAAACCTCAGAGGACAAGAAAAGATAGGCCATGAGATTTTCTCTGTAGGTCACTTAAGTTCTTTGGAAATAGATTAAAACTCTAACCCCATACCTAGCGTATGGCCTTGACTCCTGCTGGACAAAAAAACCAGCTCTGAACTCCTGGTAAATATTATAGTAAAGGGTTCACAGAGACCAAAGGGTAATTATGTACTTTTCTTTACTGGATTTAAGGGTAGAATTCCTACCCACCCACCCCCCGCTTGCTCCCCACACCAACAGCAACACACACAGCACACACATATGCACACCAGTATTGTTGGTGCAAGGTCTTCAGATAACTTTTGTGTCCAGAGTAATGTTTGTATTAGTTACTGTGTTTTGCATTGAGTAAGGGTGATAGAGTTTAGCTGTAAGAAGCTCTCAAGGTGTCACATCTTGGAATCAGAGAGACTCCGATGCTGAGGTCTTGGTCCCCCAGGCTGGGAGAGAAGTGCAGTGAACTAGAAAAGGTGACGCTGACCTGGCCACAGTGACTGGCCCCGGTGAAGGCAGCCAAGGCTTCTATTCACGGTGCCCGCTATGGACACGACACAGCAGTGACTGGTCCCTGACTGCCATTTAAACTACATGAGCTCAGCAAGCAGGAATTCTAAGAGGTTTCCAGAAGTGCTCAAGAGCAGGCAGCTAGTTAGCTGGGGGGGAAGGGGGTTAAGAGATCTATCTGTAGGGGCAGGATTTCTGTGAACAGATGGAGCATACCAGGCCAGGGCATACTCCAGCTTCTGGGGAGGAGGTCTGGAAATAGCTAGACAGTGTCTAGACTGGGTTTGCATGAGACTTCAGTCCCAATAGGAGGTATGGTTCGACAAATGGAGCATAAGTCAGGCTGGGGGTGGCAGACCAGAGCATGTTTCTGACCCCATAGACCAGATCCAGGCAGGAAATAGGTCCAGTATGGGTTGCTGTGACTCAAGTTATAGCTTGCTGTGCTCCAAGCCCTGATACCAAGAACAGGATTGAGGAGAGGGGGCGGTGACCCCAAGTTCCAGAACATTACTTTGCCTAAGCACTTTTTCTCAGGAAAGCATCTGAAGTGTTCACTTTATAATTATTCTTTAAACTATATATGCATTCTTCTGTCTAAATGAAATATCTTGCAGTAATAAAAGAAAGCATTTGGAGTCATAACATGAGAAGAGAGTTATGGAGGCTGTTTATTGTGTTCATTGGTCCTCCCGTTACTGGACAGGTGTGCTGGGAAGAACATCTTGTAATATTCTGATTCTGTTTCTCTCAACTTGTTAGAGAGGTCTTTCTTAAAGATTTATTATTAAAAATTTTTTGTAACTCACACAGAGTAGTCTAGAAAACCAGAGGGATTCTGTGCTTAATTTCCTACCTGTTCCCAAGACACTAGCCTTGAAAATATTTAAAGAAATAAGGTTCCTACGTTTATACTCAAAATAAGGTAAGCTATACCATCTCTGTATCTGTTATAATATTTTTTCTCAGAATTTTAATATAAAATCACCTTCATTATAAAAGCAGTATATAGATAAATAAAATTAAAACACCAGACTGTTATTACCCAAACAATGTTAACTGTTCACCCCTTAGTGTATATCTTTCTGAATGTTTTTCTGTATGGACTTCGTTTACCCAAATGATACATATTTTTAATAGACTTTTTAAAAGAGCAGTTTTAGTGTACAGTAAAGTTGAGAGTAAAGTACAGAGATTTCCCTTCCACCCGTTGCCTCCACACATACGGAGCCTCCCCCAATAGCAACATCACTCACCAGAATGGTACGTTTTTTACCAAGGGTGAACCTACACTGACACATCATCATCACCCAAAGTCCGTAGTGTACCGTAGGGTTCACTCTTGGTTTTGTATATTCTGTGGGTTTGGACAAATGTATAGTGACATGTATCCATCATGATAATATCATACTGCCTTAGAAAAATCTGTGCTCTGCCTGTTCATCCTGTCTCCTACTCCCCAAACCCCTGGCAACCACTGATCTTTTTTACTGTGTCCATAGTTTTGCCCTTTCTAGAATGTCACGTAGTTGGAATCATACAGTATGTAGCCTTTTCAGATTGGCGTCTTTCACTTAGTGATATGCATCAAGGTTCCTCCACGTCTTTTCATGGCTTTGTAGCTCACTTCTTTTTAGCACTGAATGGTATTCCATTTTCTGGTTGTACCACAGTTTATCTGTTCATGTACTGAAGGATATCTAGATTGCTTCATTATATATATATTTTTAATTTCCTTTTCTCAGTTAATGACTTTTCCAATCATTAATTTTTCTTTAATCTCATCTAGAACTTAGTCAATGTATACATTTAAAAAAAAAAAAATCCTTCTCGGCAAGTTTGTCCAAATCCAGGACCATTACATTGTATCTGGCTATCTATCTCTTAAGTCTAGAACAATCCTTTTTTTCACAAAACTTGACTTGAAGGTACAAAGCCAAGCATCCTACAGAAAGTGCTGCCTCTGGCTTTGTCTGGTTGCTTCCCCCTAACATTCAGCATGTTGCTCTGTCCCCCGTATTTCCTGTGAAGTAGAAGTTGAACCTGTAGGTGTAACAGATTCAGGTTCCACAGCTTTGTAAGAACACATTGCAGACGATGATGTGTTTCTTTGCATTGCCCTGCATTTGAGGGCTGACAACCCAGTCCCCCCACGGGCATCTGTCGTGACAGACATCTGTCTGTCGTCTGGCCAGTAGGAGGTAACCTGTGTGGCATCATATGAATGTTCATTTCCTCATCAACGGTTTTCCTGCTGGTTTTAGCACTTAGCGACAATCATTGACTAAAATAAGAATTACACTAGGAATGTGAAACTGTATTTCTTAAAACCTGTAATTCCTTTTACATTTGTTGGCTGGCATTTTCTGTAGAGACTTCTCAACATAGTGGAGCTATTAGATTATCCTGAAATACAGAGTCCTTTAATTGCCAGTTTTCAAAGTAAGGAGTTGTTTAATATCCGCCTCAGAGGAGATGTGGGAAGAATGTAAGCACTTCTTTTAAATGCGATGGTCACTGCAGTATGATTTCTTGAGCACTTCCAATGTTTCAGGCTCTATGATAAAGGCCTTATGTAATCTAATTCTCATGACGGCACAATGAGGTTATAGAGAAAGAAAATGGAAATCACGAGGTTAAACAACTTGATACAGTTACTTGTGTGGGAAGTAACAGAGATAGGATTCAAACCCAAATGGGTCTGAGTCCAAAATCCGTGCGTAATTCCTCTTAGACATTTTTGTTGCATTTTACTTAAAAGCCAAATTCTATTTGTAATAATATTTGGAATATTTCCCAGTTCATAAACACTAGAGATGGATATCATGCTTAATAATCCTCATGAGGTCTCTTCTCTCCCCTATCCCATTTTTAAAAATATTTTTTGCAGTGTGAAGAAAACACAAATCTTCAGGATACTACCCGCTACCTCAAACTTCCTTTTTCCAAGGGCATTCTCCTTGGGAATAATAATCAAGCCATGAAGGCCACGAAGGAGTCTTTTTGGATAACATCTTTTCTCTGTTCCACAAAACTCACACAAAACGGTAATGTATAATACTGTTTTATTTGAAAGCCCTTGTATTTAAGTAGTCATGTGAATTTTGATAGGATATTCAATAAACATCAATGTTATGTATAATAACTTTGCACTAGAAAAAATGTTGATCTTTCTGTTTGTGATTTCCAATAATATGAAAACAATTGTGACCCAATGATCTCTTAAATGCATGTAGTTTAAGGACTATAGAATTATCCCAGTATTGGAACCCAAGTACACAACTCTTCAAAATAAACCGTCAAACCCAGCTGCTTTAAAAAAAAAAAAAAAAGACCAGGATTACCACCACCTTAATTTCTCTTGCTTTATAGCTCCATATACAGTGCTAATTGCAGACTTCAGAGTGAAGGCTGGTTTTTGTTTAATTAGATGGATATTGCTTTTCTGTTCTAGCATTACTTTTTATGTCAGTGATTGTTTAGCAAGTTATGATTAATAAAGCAAGCTCTTCTCCTTGGCAAACTGTCGTGAAAACATTGTCTATAATGAAGGAAGCAAATTAAACATTTTTGAGTTCTTCATGGTTGCCATGTCAGCCTTCTGGAAAGCATCCTGAATGCCATATTAATAAAATCAGATTCATTATGTTGAAGAGAATCACTTCATAATAAGGCACAGCTCTTCCTTGACTTAGGATTGGGTTACATCCCGATAAACCCATGGTAACTTGAATAAGGTAAGTAGAATATGCATTTATTACACCTAACCTACAAAACATCATAGCTTAGCCTAGCCTACATTAAACATGCCCAGAACACTTACATTAGCTTGCAACTGGGCAAAATTATCTAACACAAAGCCTATTTTATAATAGTGTTGGATATCTCATGTAATTTATTGGATACTGTACTGAAAGTGAAAAACAGAATGGTTGTATAGGTACAGAGTGGTTGTAACTGGTGTTGGTTGTTTACCTTCGAGATCACATGGCTGTCTGGGAGCTGGGGCTCAATGCCCAGCATCGCAAGAGGGTACTGTACCTGTGTTAGCACGTGGCTAACCCAGGAAAAGAGCAAAACTCAGAATTCGAAGTATGGTTTCTAAATGATTTCATATCACTTTCACACCCACGTAAAGTCAAAAAATCTTAAGTCAAACCATCCTAAGTCAGGGCCCTGTGTTGTGAGTCAGAAAATGCTCCTCTGCTTAAACTTTTGTAGGTGTTATTAATTCTTTGTTCTGTGTCACATAGTAAGAAATATATTTCTTTTCTTAGAACATGGGAAGAGAAAAGAAGCAAACTGCGGCATTGTTATAATGACCACTTTTAAGATACCGCTCTATTTGTCATGCATTGCTACAGTATTTATGTAGAAGTTGGCAAATGGCAAATGATTCTTTCACATTTATCTTGGCTTTTGTTTCTCCCCTTCCAAAATTATTTTTGGGAAATATTTTTAAAAATCAACTACGTAATTCATTTTTAGTAAATCTGACTGAAAGTAGCTATTGCCAAGTTATGTCATTATACCAGACTTTATCAGTATTCAGTGGTTAATGATTTTACTTAAATAAAACCTTCATTGACAGATCTCTATAATGACTATAAAGCATTTACCTCAGGCATTTTTTGTGGGAACAGTCTAACCCCATGGAGGTTATGAAGATAATAAAATCAACATGTTAGTGACTCCCTTCGGTGGAATTTTTATTCATCCCATGTGGATTAGTTGTGTGTCTGTTATAGAGTCTAAGTTCACATTTAATTGATTGTCTCCATTAGACTATTTCAGCTTGTATTAGTTATCTGTTGCTGCTGTAGTGATTACTGTAAACTTACTGGCTTAAAGCAACAATAATTTATTATCTTACAATTTTGGAGGTCAAAAGTCTGCAGTCAGTTTCATGGGGCCTAAATCAAGGTGTCGGCAGGGCCACATTCCCTCTGAAATCTCTTGGAGAGAATCCTTTTACTTACCTTTTCTAGTTTCTAGGAACCACCTGTATTCCTTGGCTCCTGGCCCCTTTCTCCATCTTCAAAACCAGCAGCATAGCATCTTCAAATCTCTCTGACTCTAACCGTCTTCCATCTTTTAGGAACCCCTGTGATTAGAGTGGGCCCACCAAATCATCCAGGATAATACCCCTATTTAAAAGATCTTTGGGCTTCCCTGGTGGCGCAGTGGTTGAGAGTCCGCCTGCCAATGCAGGGGACACAGGTTTGTGCCCCGGTCCGGGAAGATCCCACATGCTGCAGAGCCGCTAGGCCCATGAGCCATGGCCACTGAGCCTGCACGGCCGGAGCCTGTGCTCCGCAACGGGAGAGGCCGCAACAGTGAGAGGCCCACGTACCGGGAAAAAAAAAAAAGATCTTTAACTTAATCACACCTGTAAAATCTCTTTTGCCATGCCAAGATAAACATATTCACAGGTTCCAGGGATTAGAATACGGACACCTTTGGGGACCATTATTCTGCCAATGACACAAATCTAACAATAGATTATCCGCCGTCAAAATATTAGGCCCTGCATCCTTCACTTTTTCTAGTTCTAGGGTTTAGGATATTAGAATTGTGAACATAAGACAGAGGGAACAAAATCCTGATAATTAGAAGCTGCTACTTTGTAAAAGCAGAGAACATTTTCAGGTAAGTAAACTATTCATGAAACCATTATATTAAACATCTCACTATATGGAAGGCAATGCTTGACTCATTGTTGAAGACTAATAAGTGCTTAATTATCATTTTGACATTGATTAACCTTGTCAGTGTAAGACAGCTCAAAATGAAGCAGGAAATGAATAGTGTTTTTCAGACATGGGAAGGAGGAAGGAAGTTAGTTGAGCTTTCTGAAATTTACATGCTAGACACATGTCTCTGTGTAGAAGTAATCCAGTTCCAAATTGGAATTAAATTGCTTTGTATTCATTTTACTTGACTTGGAAAGTTTACAGATCCCATTACCATTACAATTGGGCATTTAGTAAGTGATGTGGTCTCTAGGAACAGTTTCCTAGAGCAGATTTGCATTTCAGGGTTTCTAAAGTGTGTCTGCACACTCTCTGTGTTCCAATGTCATTCTTAGATAGCATACCGAGGCCAGAGCACTCAGCTAGATGTCTGTGATTGCCAAATCAAGTAGATATTTTAAGCTTCTTAAAAGTGGGGATCAGAAAAGGAATTACTTTACTTGTTTGTCAGCTTCCTTGGACTGTTAAACACAACTGTTTAAAAAGTTATGAGAAAATAAAAACAGTGCTTAAATTAAGTCTAACATTTGTGCAGGTACTGACTCCCTACGTCCCTTTCCTACCCCCAGTGATGGGTGGTTTAGTCAGTCTCTTCCTGAGATTGTGATTAAAAAAAAACAAAAGTAGGGATCATGCCATCTACCTATTTTATAGCTCTTGGTAGATTAGTCATACAGTCAGTATACACGTAAATGATAATTGAATGGAATTTATAAAATTCACATTTTTCAGAAGTAGGTCCTAGCTCCAAATTTGCAACTAATGTATCTTCAAATGGCTAAAACAGAGACCCAAGAGATGACAATTTTGACTTGATTCTGAGTTCTTGGCATACATGAATTTTTTTTTAAGTATTTAAATTTTTTATTTTAATTCTGTAACAATGACATTTTGCTAAGGGAAAAAAAAAATGTTTCCTCACACAACAGATCTTTGTTTTGTTTTTGTTTTTGTTTTTTTCGGTACGCGGGCCTCTCACTGCTGTGGCCTCTCCCGTTGCGGAGCACAGGCTCCGGATGCGCAGGCTCAGCGGCCATGGCTCACAGACCCAGCCACTCCGTGGCATGTGGGATCTTCCCGGACCGGGGAACGAACCCGTGTGCCCTGCATCGGCAGGCGGACTCTCAACCACTGCGCCACCAGGGAAGCTCTGACCAATCATTTTTTAAAAGGTTTCAATCATACCTCCAGGGTGTCTGAGTTAGACATGAATATTTAACATTTTCAGGATTTTCTGTTATGAAAATAGTCATAAATCTCTTTTTCACTGTCAGTATTGAAAAAAATTCCCTCATTTTTCTAGTTCTGAATCTGCCTCTTCCTCTTACCCCTATTTGTTATAGGCAAATATTCTCATTTAGTACCAAATTTCTTTCTTTTAAGTTGTTTGTAAAGTTTTTCTTTTGAATCTGACTTTGGTAGAGTTTGCTTCTATTTCCTCTTGAGATTCTTATGCTTTTTTCGCATCTTTATTCACTACATCATATTTTCTTTCTCATCATAACTACTCTTCCTTGATCTCTTGGATTGTGTTTGTTTGGTTTGTTTCTTGTTTCCACATCGGTCTTTCTGTCTCTCAGCAAGTCCCATTTGGGTTTTTCTTGAAACAAGTGCTTTGAAGTAGAAAACCCCTCCTGGCTTCTCTCTTGGCCGTTCTAGTCTCTCAGCCCCACTGAGCACCAGGAGACCAGCCCTGCCAGGTTCCCCTGCCCGCGGCACATCCTGCTCGCACGTGCCTTGTCAGTTCTCACTGCTTTCATTGGCCTCCAGACACCACCGTCTCCCTGATCCCTTTGGAGACCAGTGAAGCTGGACACCATGTTCAGGACCTTCTGCCCAGGAAGGATGAGGGAAGGATTTATTCCCTCAGGAGGTGAAGAGGTTCCCTGAGGGCCCTGCTAGACTCAGGACCCACGTGTTATCAGTTCAGGGAAAGGAGGAAATTGAAGAGCTGGGCCAGAGTCTAGGATGGAAGATGATCATGGAGTCCAGGAACTGGCCCTCTCAGGTCCGAAGGCTCACTAGATGGTCTGACAATTGACTGGCTTTGTCATCACTGTGCAGGGACCTTCTAGTCATGCCAGGTTTGGGCCACATTGTCAAGAAGGCCTTCATTGCCGAGTGGAATTTGTTGCTAGGCAGAGTGCTATATGCTGGGGGCACAAATGTGAATAAAGTGGGTTCCCAGCCCTCAAGAATCTCCCACTTTAATGGGAGGAGGCAGAAAATCATTCAGCCAGTATTTACCAAGTGCCTGCTATGTGCCTGCCCTGTTCCAGATGCTGGCACTATGTTAGGGTCAAACTCGCACACTTTCTTGTTCTGCTGGAATTTACAGTCTAGTGGGGGCAAAGACAGATAGCTAGCCTGAGAACTGAACGATAAGTAGGAGTTTGTAAGTCAAGGGCATTGGGAAGGGAGAAATCATTAGAATACACTGTAATAAATGCCATTCAGAGGCCTAGTGGGAGGGCCTGGGAGCCTGCAACTTGGGTGACCAAGAGGCAATGTGTGTAAGAATTCAGCGTTTACAGTAGAACACTTCCGTGTTCTCTATCAAGGCAACTAATTTTCCTTTTCTGTTTGGAAAGGTGATATGCTTGATCTTTTGAAATGGAGAACCCACCCAGACAAGATCACAGGCTGTCTCTCTAAATTAAAGGAAATTGATGGCTCAGAGATAGTAAAGGTATATATGCTATTTTGTTATCCCTCTCTTGGAAATTGGTGGGATAAAGAATATTTAGAGGGGAAGGACAGAGGATATTTTATTTATGCTTTTACTTCTTTATCCAACAGTTTCTGCAAGATACACTGGATACCTTGTTTGGAATTTTAGATGAAAATTCCCAAAAATATGGGTCTAAAGTGTTTGATTCTTTGGTGAGTTTAAATTCACTTTAATTATATCTTAATTTTGACTTTCCTAAAGCTGTTTATAAATGTGCACATAATAGCATGAGCTTACTTGAAAAGAAACCTTCCCCCTCCCCTCTACCAAAAAAAAAATCTTGGTTTGTGTTCAGTTTTATAAAGCTCCATTTTTTTTTTTTTTTTTTTTAGGTTCACATAATAAATTTGCTGCAAGATAGCAAATTTCATCATTTTAAACCTGTAATGGACACTTATATTGAGAGTCATTTTGCTGGGGCACTTGCATACAGGTAAGGCCCTTTATCTTGTAATTGGTGTAGAAGCAGTTTCTTTTGAGCTTTTTAAAGCAGAACCAACTATACAGGAAAATTTTAAAGGGAGTGTAGGAAGAAGTGAAGCACAACCACTGAAGGGTCTCTTGAGACAGTTTCCTCCTTTCTCACACACCTTCTTTTAATGGCTGGAACTAATTTTGATTAAAAGGGGGAAAAAAGGAACTTCCTGAATTCTATCCCTGAAACCTAAAATATAAGGTATTTTCTTCTTGTCTCTGTTTCACTTGATATTCTTTAGTCTAAAATATCTGGTCATTTCACTTTGGCTGTCAAGAGCCCCATTTAATCATCACACTCCTTGATGATTCTAGATGTCTTTAAGAAAGAAATATGATGGGAAAAGAATCTTTGCCATCATACCATTTTAAAGTCATTTGTTCATTCATCTGTTAATATTTACTGAGTGCCTACTGCATACCAGGCACTGTGCTTTGTGCTGATCATATGAAGACCTGGTCCCTGGCTGCAAGCAGTTCAGTCATTGGACTCTACCCTTTGTTACCAGCTGCCATTTTAACTGCTGGTCCGTTCCTGTCAGCTCAGATAATGCAAGCAAGGCTAAAAGTGAATGAATAATGACATGCTTTAGCTGGTTCCTGCCTCCACGTGGCCCAGGTGATAGTTGCCAGAAGGTGACAATGTCCCTCTTTCTGTCCTATCATGACATCTTCCTGGTTTGGGGCCTTGCTTAAATACAGCCCTGAAATGTACCCCAAAGTTCTATCTCCCCATTACACTGTTGTCATTGCTATTCTGCCAAAGTTTTTACCTTATACTTTAAGCACCTATAGGTATGTACATGCACAATCATCTATTCTCAGAGGTGTGTTTAAAGAGCATGGAATCAGGGTTTCCCCATCTATGTATTGTATAAAAGATAGTAGGTAATCAATTAAGTGTTTGATCCCGTTCCTTTGGGTATTCCCCACCATGGCCTGGTAAGATTTACGCCTCTGGCGTTTAAATGAATGGAGTAATTTTTGCAAGACTTGACCCTCTGCCAACATGAGAGGGTGAAATGTAACAACAGGGATAGTTTTGAAATGTTGGCCCAACTTTGCCTCTTGGCCTAACAATTTGGGCTCTGGTGTGAGGTGGTCACCACCTCCAACTGAGACTATCATTGGAAGGTAGAGAAAGAGGGTGTAATTTCTAAATTTCAGGTTGGCCAGGAAGGCAGCTAATAAGTCCTAATAAGGCCTGTGGAATCGTCTTGAGCTGTGGGTGGCCAGAAACTCACCGACAGATCATCTTCAAAATAGCACTCCCAGCAGCGTCTACCTACTGGCACATCCATGGATTCTCTCCTGACAGAAAAGAGGAGCATTTTTTAAAACTGCTCTGTTTCCTAGAAACCAAGAACTGACCAGTGTTAACGGTCACACAACTGCAATCTTGAGAATTTGGGGGGGTGGAGGTTAATTCAATTTTTGTTTCTTAAAACAATGAGGCTTGGGTTTTCTGGAAATTACTAAGGCATACTTTGACAGTAAGCCTCATTCTTCCCACAGGTCAGAGAATTGGCTTGATAACTCCATGGGGGTGTGCTTTGAAATGGGGAGGTATTACCTTCATCCCTCCGCACACCCCCTTTTGCCTCCAGCCGAATATTTCATCCAACTGTTTACGTAGTCGCTGGGGAGGAAATCCCAATTAGCAGTTGTCCAAGATTGACCATGACAGTCATATTCAGGCACTCCCTTGGCCAGAGTCCTTTTCTCAGATATTTGTGTTCACCCATTGGAAGCACTGCCAGAAACAGCAGGGCCGATGGAATATGTCCAGATTGAAAGGAATCTCGCTGGGAGGAAGTGTTGTTTCTCTCTTCAGCTTCAAAAAAGGGGTAGTGATGTTGATAGGCAGACTTTGTAAAATTATTATGTTATGGCAGTTTGACAGAAAAATGTGAGAACTGTTGGGAAATGAAGCCTCCTCATGATAAACATAAGCATTTGATTTGTTGGCATTTAATTGAGAATGAGAGCAATTCTACCTTCTGCATGTCTCCTTGTATTTTAGAGATCTCATCAAAGTGCTCAAGTGGTATGTGGACAGGATCACAGAAGCGGAGAGACAAGAGCACATCCAGGAGGTGTTGAAGGTAATGACACGCTGTCAAAAACAGATCACCGTCTAACAGTGCTGTTGTGTGGTGATGCCTAAACGAATTGGTTTCCTCTACACAGACAGTAACTGGTGATGATGTATTACTGACATTCCAATTCAAGGATCTTAATCAGTTTATGGCTACTCCAGAGCTGATGAAATTTGAAAGGGACTTTGCCAAGCTTGCCCACTGGAACCTGCCTGGCATTGAATCCTTACTCCTCTGGGCTCTGAACACTTGAAGTCTAGGATTGGCAGGAGGAAGGGTTGAAAAGAAGACTGCAGATGGGCAGTTAAGCTTAGAAGTTCCTGGCTCTTGCTTCCACCACCCTGACAGAGACCATCTGAGGGCCATTTGTCCTAAGAGAGGATAATAGGATGGCTTAGCAGGGATCACAGTGAGGAAACCTGAGGTTTTACTGGCTATCATGGTTTAACACTGCCCATATCTCTGGGCCCTATGTGCTCAGTATATATGGAGATGTTGATACCTTACCTGCAAACATGTTTGTAAAGAATATAGATTCTTAAAAGGATTGTCCATAACAGCTCTGGCAGTCTTTTGATTTCTGTAATTGAGTATACCCTATTTGATGTTAGTAGATAAAAGTAAACAGGTGTACATTTTAAAAAACAAGCACTTTACTCATTATAAATTTGTCATTTTGGACCAATTGAAGGTAAAATGCAAGTGGCAAGAGTACCTACCAGCAAAGCAAAATAATTTTTGAAAAACAGATTTGTTGATTAAATTTAAAAAATCATCTGAGGGTCAGAAACATTTAATGTTCATACCTCTCAAGAATTACGTAGAATTTAAAAATTATCTATACGTTTTCTCTCATTAGGCATCAGAGAAAAATGGCTCTTTCCCTACAAGTAAATACTGTTCAAAAATCTCACAGGGCCTTAGTATTTAAGTCAATATTTTAAAAGTCTAATGTTGTGCTATGGTTTTTGTGCTGTGTCATTGTCAAATAAATACCTTTGGTTTCCTTTGAAACTAATGTTTTAAAACTTTTGTTTTAAGGCCCAAGAATATATTTTTAAGTATATCGTTCAGTCTCGAAGGCTGTTTTCCCTCGCCACCGGCGGACAGAATGAGGAAGAATTTCGCCGCTGCATTCAGGAGCTCCTCATGTCAGTCCGTTTTTTTCTTTCACAAGAAAGCAAAGGGTCTGGAGCATTATCTCAATCACAGGTAATTTTTTTTTTCATCTCTGCTGAATAGAGGAAAAATGAGTCCAATTTATTTATTTTTACACAACCGCATAAGTGAATATTTTCTCCATCAGCAACCTGTAGCTCCAACTTATATTTGTAGCTTAACTGAGACTTTTAAAAAGTCCCTCAGCTTCCGAACGCCAGCAGAGCAGAAGTTAGGTTGTCTTTCCTCGGACTGTTCTCGCTCTGAATGGAGAGCCTGTTGGTTTGCACCAGCCTCCATTCCAGTTTCTAGAACACATACTGATAGAGACACCCTGTCAGCGTCAGCCAAGGAGAAGGAATTTCGCTCTAGCCAATCTGCTGCAGTTGTTTTCCCCAGGCCTTGTGCTGCTTCTTTTTTTAGTTCCCCAACCAGGGGTGGAACCCGAGCCCCGGCAGTGAGAGCGCCAAGTCCTAACCACTGGACCACCAGAGAACTCCCTTGTGCTGCATTTTAATCTGTGGACTTGAGACTCATTATATTGGTCTCAGCTAAATTGCATGTTGTTTTGTCTTATTTAACTTGACGCTAATCGTCCTGGAACTGATCTGCTATGACCAGTGCTGAGCGGTTGCTGCCAAATTCTATGACCAGGAGCAGCTGCCCATGTTTTGTTTAAGAACAGGATCTATACACTTTCCAAATAGCGTGGCCTTGAACATGTGCCGAGAGATAATTCTGAATATCTTTCTCTACACTTTCTTAATCCTTATTGTACATGTTTAATTCTAATAACTTGGTTTAATAACTTGTCAGATGGAGAAGCAACCTCTTTACTACCATCCCCTGGAGACTTGAGACTTATAATCACTGAGAGTTGGGAAATAAAATGGGAGATTAGGAGACAAAACTAGATCCCTAAGAGTATTGTTGTAATTTGGTGTCATTTGACATTTGGAAGGCGTTATATATAATGGCAAAACACTAGAAATGTACCAGCCCCCCCCCCCCAATAATAGAGCCATGTTTTTCTGACTGTTTGGGGGCTATTCTTGTTACTTTCTTCTTTGCAGAGGTGGACTCGTCTTCCATATGGTTAAGGATACAGGCTCTTTTAATGTCATTTTGGCTTCTCTTGTCAACGGTACAATCACTGCACATTAGGAAACTTGCCAGAAGCCTCAGTGTCAAGTTGCCCACTAACCAGACCCTACTTATCAGCCATTGATATTTGGGATATCATATATCCCTTTAGATGAAAGTTCTCAGAAGTTCACTACTTTTACAAAAGCTATTGAAAAGTTGAGTTTTCATTTTGAGATTTTTCTGAAACAAAACAAAACAAAACAAGCCTTTATCAGTTACAGGGATAAAACTTACTTAATCCATAACTGAAAAATATTCTCTTACTCTTAAGAGTAACTTTAAGTCATGGTTTCTTAATGAGATGCCTTTGTAGGGACTCAAGAGATTTTTCTCTTCTTTAAAGTTGGAGAAATATTCTTTTACCTTAGTTGTGTTTCCACCAAACCCTAGCAGTCACCCTGAGATGATTTCAGCTGCTGAGGTACAACCACAATATAGAGCAGCCTCCTTTTCTTTGTTTAACATACTGAACTCCAACTGCTCTTGATTCTCTAAGTTCTATCCCTCCATCAAGATAGTAAAACAACTTTAGCACCTTCAAAGAATCATATTTGATTCTTCTTTTTTGGCCCTTAGCTTTTTATCAAGAGATGATATATAAAATGTATAATAGTTTCTAAATATCTTCATAAACTCTACTGAAGTCATTCTCTATTATTTTATGCAGTATCCTATACTTGAAAATTTTGAAATGATAATTTTATTTAGTTTAATGCTAAGAGAAAATTTATACAAAATAATGAAGCAGTTAGTTTTCTTCATTAAGCAATGAGGACTTTGTTCCTTTATGTTTTGGGAGAATGCTAAACACTTCTTCCCATTCCAAGTCCCCCTTTGACCCCACACTTTCTTAGCTCTCTCTTCCAAGAAGGAAGGTGTCACTAATCTGATTGATCCAACAGTTCGGTTTCTGTTGCTGCATAACAAATGACCACCGTGGCTTTAGATAACACCCATTTATTAGCTCATGTTCTGTAGGTTGGAAGGCTTGGTCAGGTCTTGGTCCTACAGCCAAAATCAAGGTGTTGGCTTTGATGGCTTATCTGGAGGCTCTGGGGAGGAATTCACTTTCTAGATCTTTCAGGCTTTTGACAGGCATCAGTTTCCTTGTGAGTGAGATTTCCATTTCCATGCTGGCTGTCACCCAGGGGTGGGAGGAGGATCTGGGTGCTCTCAGCTCCTAGAGGCCACTTGCATTCCTTGGTGTGTGGCCCCTCCATCCTCGAAGCCAGGCACAGTTTGTCAAATCCTTCTCATGCTTCAAATCTCTGAGTTCCCCCACCATGAGCCAGAGAAAACTTCTGCATGGGAACAGCATCAGGGGACAAAGTTCATGGAGATCATCTTAGAACTCTGCCTACCATGTCCAGAGCCAAGGTTACCCACTGGTCCTTAAAGATTCTTGCCTGAAAGACAAAAACCCAGTATCCTTGCTCCATTTTGCCTTTTTTCCATGTGAGCTACAACTCAGAGCAAATTCCGTCTCCTGGAGGTAGAATAGCCGTCCCAGCCATCCTTCAGGTTGGATCAATGGATGGCTGCTCTGTAGATCTGGCCATCCTGGTACTAGGACGTTCATTTAGTACTCCTGGCCTAAGCCCAGCCTGTTAATGACTCTGTACTTAGGAACCCTGCCCTGGGCAGGACTGAAGGCTTAGTCAGCTATATACAGTGGATCTTGGTTTCCCATTCCAAGGACAGGTCTCTACCTTGGAAACCCCAAGAAAAGAGGAATGGCAGAAGGAGTTGAGGCCCAAGACCCTGCCCCAAGTTCCTATTAATTATCTTTCTCTATTTGCCTTGGCTACCAAGAAGGTCAAAACAAAATCATGTTTTTATTTTTATTTTCAGTAAAAATCTTTAGCTTAGATAGCTATTACAGCTGTCTTTCTGCCCTCATCACAACGTCCTTGTTCCTTTATCCTTTTTAATAATTGTATCTTACACTGCAAGCACATTCAAATACCTTTTTGAAATAAAGAGGTATAAATAAAGAATTGATGGATAAATTAAGGGATTCCTGAGCAAAGTCAGCTTAGGTGACTTTAGTGACCAGAAAGCTGGGCTCATTTTATTTTAATTTTTTTTACATTTCATCTGTATGACTCAGCTCTTTGCAGAGTGAAATGAAGGCTATATAAATATAGTCTTTACCAGGGAATATCAGGTTATTAATTTTAAGTACATTCAAGAAAATCTACAATTTTTAAGAGTCAAGGGGAAAACATAGCTGTTGACCCCAGCGCCTTAAGCATTCTGATGGTTCTGGCATCAAAAACAGGTCTTGGCTCTTCTACGATTTCTGCTGCTGCTATACAGGTAAATACCGAACTCCATGACTTTGAATTTAATTCTGTGTTTGAATCGTCAGCACTTGTAGACTTGACCTACCTTCCCCTGGTGTCAGATCTCAATGGTAAACCCACCAGCCCTTGAATCTCATATTACAAAATGTGCCTCTTCCTTCACCAGGTGTTTGAGGCTGATCGACTTTTCCTTCCACTGCCCTCCTTTTGTGGAATTTTAAAAGGCTGAGTTTGTTTCGATGTACAATCCTAGCCCAGTTTTTTTTTTTTTTTAATTTTTTTTTCAGAGACTTAATCATTGCTTTATTTGACTATTCTGAATTCCTGGTACATCACAAATGCAATGAATTTGTTTAAAAATTGATTATTCAATATTTTTAAAATATTTGTGATATAAAGTGGGGCTAAGTGTATTTTATTTTGTTTTCTTTATCTTTTTAACATCTTTACTGGAGTATAATTGCTTTACATTGTTGTGTGAATTGCTGCTGTATAACAAAGTAAATCAGCTATATGTGTACATATATCCCCATATCCCCTCCCTCTTTCATCTCCCTCCCACCCTCCCTATCCCACCCCTCTAGGTGGTCACAAAGCACCAGGCTGATCTCCCTGTGCTATGCGGCTGCTTCCCATTAGCCATATATTTTACATTTGGTAGTGTATATATGTCCATGCCACTCTCTCACTTCATCCCAGCTTACCCTTCCCTCTCCCCGTGTCCACAAGTCCATTCTCTACATCTGCATCTTTATTCCTGTCCTGCCCCTAGGTTCTTCAGAACCATTTTTTTCCTTTAGATTCCATATATATGTGTTAGCATACAGTATTTGTTTTTCTCTTCCTGATTTACTTCACTCTTTGACAGACTCTAGGTTCATCCACCTAACTACAAATAACTCAATTTCATTTCTTTTTATGGCTGAGTAATATTCCATTGTATATATGTGCCACATCTTCTTTATCCATTCATCTGTCAATGGACACTTAGGTTGCTTCCATGTCCTGGCTATTGTAAATAATGCTGAAATGAACATTGGGGTACATGACTCTTTTTGAATTATGGTTTTCTCAGGGTATATGCCCAGTAGTGAGATTGCTGGGTCATATGGTAGTTCTATTTTTAGTTTTTTAAGGAACCTCCATACTGTTCTCCATAGTGCTTGTATCAATTTACATTCCCACCAACAGAGCAAGAGGGTTCCCTTTTCTCCACACCCTCTCCAGCATTTATTGTTTGTAGCTTTTTGATGATGGGCATTCTGACTGGTGTGAGGTGATACCTCATTGTAGTTTTGATTTGCATTTCTCTAATGATTAGTAATGTTGAGCATACTTTCACGTGTTTGTTGGCAATCTGTATGTCTTCTTTGGAGAAATGTCTATTTAGGTCGTCTGCCCATTTTTGGATTGGGTTGTTTGTTTTTTTGTTATTGAGCTGCATGAGCTGCTTGTATATTTTGGAGATTAATCTTTTGTCAGCTGCCTCGTTTGCAAATAGTTTCTCCCATTCTAAGGGTGGTCTTTTCATCTTGTTTATGATTTCCATTGCTGTGCAAAAGCTTTTAACTTTCAGTAGGTCCCATTTGTTTATTTTTGTTTTTATTTCCATTTCTCTAGGAGGTGGGCCAAAAAAGATCTTGCTGTGATATATGTCATAGAGTGTTCTGCCTATATTTTCCTCTAAGAATTTTATATATAGTGTCTGACCTTACATTTAGGTCTTTAATCCATTTTGAGTTTATTACTGTATATGGTGTTAGGGAGTGTTCTAATGTCATTCTTTTACATGTAGCTGTCCAGTTTTCCCAACACCATTTATTGAAGAGGCTGTCTTTTCTCCATTGTGTATTCTTGCTTCCTTTATCAAAGATAAGGTGACTATATGTGCGTGGGTTTATCTCTGGTCTTTCTATCTTGTTCCATTGATCTATATTGCTGTTTTTGTGCAACTACTATATGTCTTGATTACTGTAGCTTTGGAGTATAGTCTGAAGTCAGGGATCCTGATTCCTCCAGCTCCATTTTTCTTTCTCAAGATCGCTTTGGCTATTTGGGGTCTTTTGTGTTTCCATACAAATTGTGAAGTTTTTTGTTCTAGTTCTGTGAAAAATGCCATCGGTAGTTTAATAGGGATTGCATTGAATCTGTAGATTGCTTTGGGTAGTATAGTTATTTTCACAATGTTGATTCTTCCAATCCAAGAACATGGTATATCTCTCCATCTGTTTGTATCATCTTTAATTTCTTTGATCAGTGTCTTATAGTTTTCTGCATACAGGTCTTTTGTCTCCTTAAGTAGGTTTAATCCTAGGTATTTTATTCATTTGTTGCAGTGGTAAATGGGAGTGTTTCCTTAATTTCTCTTTCAGATTTTTCATCATTAGTGTATAGGAGTGCAAGAGATTGCTGTGCATTTATTTTGTATCCTCCTACTTTACCAAATTCATTGATTAGCTCTAGTAGTTTTCTGATAGCATCTTTGGGATTCTCTATGTATAGTATCATGTCATCTGCAAACAGTGACAGTTTTACATCTTCTTTTCCGATTTGGATTCCTTTTGTTTCTTTTCTTCTCTGATTGCTGTGGTTAAAACTTCCAAAACTATGTTGAATAATAGTGGTGAGAGTCAGCAACCTTGTCTTGTTCCTGATAGTGGAAATGCTTTCAGTTTTTCACCATTGAGAATGATGTTGGCTGTGGGTTTGTCATATATGACCTTTATTTTGTTGAGATAAGTTCCTTCTATGCCTACTTTCTGGAGAGTTTTTATCATACGTGGGTGTTGAATTTTGTCGAAAGCTTTCTCTGCATCTATTGAGATGATCATATGGTTTTTCTCCTTCAATTTGTTAATATGGTTTATCACATTGATAGATTTGCGTATATTGAAGAATCCTTGCATTCCTGGGATAAACCCCACTTGGTCATGGTGTATGATTCTTTTAATGTGCTGCTGGATTCTGTTTGCTAGTATTTTGTTGAGAATTCTTGCATCTCTGTTCATCAATGATATTGGCCTGTAGTTTTCTTTTTTTGTGACATCTTTGTCTGGTTTTGGTATCAGGGTGATGGTGGCCTCATGGAATGAGTTTGGGAGTATTCCTCCCTCTGCTATATTTTGGAAGAGTTTGAGAAGGATAGGTTTTATCTCTTCTCTAAATGTTGATTAGAATTCTCCTGTGAATCCATCAGGTCCGGGCCTTTTGTTTGTTGGAAGATTTTTTATCACAGTTTCAGTTTCAGTGTTTGTGATTGGTCTGTTTATATTTTCTACTTCTTCCTGGTTCAGTCTCCGAAGGTTGTGCTTTTCTAAGAATTTGTCCATTTCTTCCAGGTTGTCCATTTTATTGGCATATAGTTGCTTGTAGTAATCTTTCATGATCCTTTGTATTTCTGCAGTGTCAGTTGTTACTTCTGCTTTTTCATTTCTAATTCTGTTGATTTGAGTCTTCTCCCTTTTTTCTTCATGGGTCTGACTAATGGTTTAGCAATGTCGTTTATCTTCTCAAAGAACCAGCTTTAATTTTATTGATCTTTGCTCATGTTTCCTTCATTTCTTTTCCATTTATTTCTGATCTCATCTTTATGATGTCTTTCCTTCTGCTAACTTTGGGTTTTTTTGTTCTTCTTTTTCTAATTGCTTTAGGTGTAAGGTTAGGTTATTTATTTGAGATGTTTCTTGAGGTAGGATTGTATCACTATAAACTTCCCTCTTAGAACTGCTTTTGCTGCATCCCATATGTTTTGGGCTGTTGTGTTTTCATTGTCATTTGTTTCTAGGTATTTTTAAATTTCTTCTTTTGTTTCTTCAGTGATCTCTTGGTTATTTAGTAGTGTATTGTTTAGCCTCCATCTGTTTGTATCCTCTACAGTTTTTTTTCCTGTAATTGATATCTGGTCTCATAGCACTGTGATCAGAAAAGATACTTGATATGATTTCAATTTTCTTAAATTTACCAAGGCTTGATTTGTGACCCAAGCTATGATCTATCCTGGAGAATGTTCCATGAACACTTGAGAAGAAAGTGTATTCTGTTGTTTTTGGACGGAATGTCCTATATATATCAATTAAATCCATCTTGTTTAATGTATCATTTAAAGCTTGTGTTTCCTTCTTTATTTTCATTTTGGTTGATCTGTCCATTGGTGGAAGTGGGGTGTTAAAGTCCTGTACTATTATTGTGTTACTTTCGATTTCCCCTTTTATGACTGTTAGCATTTGCCTTATGTATTGAGGTGCTCCTATGTTGGATACATAAATATTTACAATTGTTATATCTTCTTCTTGGATTGATTCTATTTTAAAGTCGATTTGTCTGATATGAGAATTGCTACTCCAGGTTTCTTTTGATTTCCATTTGCACGGAATATCTTTTTCCATCCCCTCACTTTCAGTCTGTATGTATCCCTAGGACTGAAGTGGGTATCTTATAGACAGCATATGTACAGGTCTTGTTTTTGTATCCATTCAGCCAGTAGATGCCTTTTTGTTGGAGCATTTAATCCATTTACATTTAATGTAGTTATCGATATGTATGTTCCTATTACCATTTTTGTAATTGTTTTGGGTTTGTTATTATAGGTCTTTTCCTTCTCTTGTGTTTCCTGCCTAGAGAAGTTCCTTTAACATTTGTTGTAAAGCTGGTTTGGTGGTGCTGAATTCTCTTAGCTTTTGCTTGTCTGTAAAGATTTTAATTTCTCTGTTGAATCTGAATGAGATCCTTGCTGGGTAGAGTAATCTTGTTGTAGGTTTTTCCCTTTCATCACTTTAAATATGCCCTGCCACTCCCTTCTGGCATGCAGAGTTTCTGCTGAAAGATCAGCTGTTAACATTATGGGGATTCCCTTGTGTGTTATTTGTTGTTTTTCCCTTGCTGCTTTCAATATTTTTTCTTTGTATTTAATTTTTGATAGTTTGATTAGTATGTGTCTTGGTGTGTTTCTCCTTGGATTTATCCTGTATGGGACTCTGTACTTCCTGGACTTGATTGACTATTTCCTTTCCCATATTAGGGAAGTTTTCAACTATAATCTCTTCAAATATTTTCTCAGTCCCTTTCTTTTTCTCTTCTTCTTCTGGGACCCCTATAATTCGAATGTTGGTATGTTTAATGTTGTCCCAGAGGTCTCTGAGACTGTCCTCAATTCTTTTCATTCTTTTTTCTTTATTCTGCTCTGTGGTAGTTATTCCCAGTATTTAATCTTCCAGGTCACTTATCCATTCTTCTTCCTCAGTTTTTCTGCTATTGATTCCTTCTAGAGAATTTTTAATTTCATTTCCTTTGTTGTTTATCATTGTTTGTTTGCTGTTTAATTCTTCCAGGTCCTTGTTAAATATTTCTTGTATTTTCTCCATTCTATTTCCAAGATTCTGGATTATCTTTACTATCATTACTCTGAATTCTTTTTTAGGTAGACTGCCTATTTCCTCTTCATTTGTTTTGTCTGGTGGGTTTTTACCTTCCTCCTTCATCTGCTGTGGTTTTCTCTGTCTTCTCATTTTGCTTAACTTACTGTGTTTGGGGTCTCCTTTTCGCAGGCTTCAAGTTCATAGTTCCCGTTGTTTTTGGTGTCTGCCCTCAGTAGATAAGGTTGGTTCAATGGGTTGTGTAGGCTTCCTGGTGGAAGGGACTGGTGCCTTTGTTCTGGTGGATGAGGCTGGGTCTTGTCTTTCTGGTGGGCAGGACTGCATTCGGTGATGTGTTTTGGAGTGTCTGTGAACTTATGATTTTAGGCAGCCTCTCTGCTAATGGGTGGTGTTGCGTTCCTGTCTTGCTAGTTGTTTGGCATGGGCTGTCCAGCAGTGGAGCTTGCTGGTCGTTGAGTGGAGCTGGGTCTTAGCATTGAGACAGACATCTCTGGGAGTGCTTTTGTTGATTGATATTATGTGGGGCTGGGAGATCTCTGGTGGTCCAGTGTCCTGAACTCAGCTCTTCCACCTCAGAGGCTCAGGCCTGACACCCAGCCGGAGCACCAAGACCCTGTCAGCCACACAACCAGGTTCGTGGGGAGTTTCTTGCCTTTTGGGAAGCCTGAGGTCTTCTGCCAGCATTCAGTAGGTGTTCTTTAGGAGTTGTTCCACATATAAATGTATTTTTCATGTGTTTGTGGGGAGGAAAGTGATCTCCTTGTCTTACTCCTCTTCCATCTGGAAGGTCCTCTCCTAGCCCAGTTTTTAAAGTATGCTCCTCAGGGTTTTATGTTAGCATCTTTTTTTTTCCCCTTAAAATATAATTATCAGGTTTCTTATATAAAGAATACAGACAGTTCTGGGTTTTCAGTATATCTTGAAGAAACCTAAGGAGTTGTTCTAATGATCTTGTTGTTTTGCAGGTGATGAGACTGAAACCTACAGGGTTAAAAAGATTTGTCCATGGTCACAGAGTTTATTAGAAGCCAAACTAGTCCTGCATATAATATAGGTCTTCTGATGTCCTATGTTTTTTTCTTTAATCATAAATTGAGTGCTTTAGAGAATTAATGTGTTTGGCTTCTTAAAAGTAAATGAGATTTAAATGAGCACTTCAGAAAGCTTCTCCAAAAAGAATGAAACATAAATAATTACAATCCAGGTCTTAGTTGAGCATTCTTTCCATTTGATCATGCTGCATTCTGCTGATTCTCTGGGCATATTGTCCATCATCTTGCTAATGTCAGTAGTTTTACAGAATTTCCCAGTTTTTACTATGTTGTACCTTTGCATATTTTGAAAAGTTGCTCTATTTTGGTACACTTTTTTTCTTTTCTAAATTTTGCCTTTTAACCTTTTTAGTCTTTCTAGTTTCAGTACCAGAAACATTTTACATTCATTTTTCTAGCATTCAAAAATATTTGTCACGATCTTAAACTCACTGACGTTTTATAGCTGATTTCTCAGGTCATATCTGGGAATTGATTTAAATTTCATCTCTTTTAGGCTGTGTTTCTGAGCTCCTTCCCAGCTGTGTACTCGGAGCTGTTGAAGCTCTTTGATGTCCGGGAAGTGGCCAACTTGGTACAGGACACCCTGGGCAGTCTGCCGACCATTGTGCACGTGGATGACGCCCTGCAAGCTGTTAAACTGCAGTGCATCGGCAAAACCGTGGAAAGCCAGCTGTATACAAACCCAGGTAAGGTGCTGGGTCTCTTGGATGAAACAGTGTCTCTAGAAAGCCATTATTTACATTTTGTCCTTAGAGGTCAGCAGAAGCAATTAAAAAAAGAAACTAAAAACTTTCTCAAAAGCATTATTTATTTGGATGGTAGAATAAGTTTATTAAATAGATACAAAAGTATGGCTCTTCAAACTTTATTTCTAGAAAGAATGAAAACTCTAATGATTAAATTATTAATTCTATTCATAATAAGTTGTAGTGTAGGGCATGCTTTTTTTCCTTGCTCTAGATTTTTTTTTTAACATTCAACAAAATTTAACATTTTTCTTTCAAAGATGCTTACAGAGACCTGCTATTATCTTTGTTTATTTGTCTCTTTTGTCCTTAAAAGTTTTCCATCAATTTGTGTTCTGAAACTGGGTGAAAGTTTCAGTGTATTGTCATTTTTTATTTTATCCTAATAGCAAGTGACTAATTACTAAATTGATTTTGTCATAATATCTGTTATTAAATCCCATTGCCTCTTGTTTCTTCTGGTTTTTTTTCTGAAAAAAATAATAAAATACCAGTCTCATTTTAAAGTTTAAGAAGTTTCTGTCATTATCACTGAATCAAAAACTTTTAGAAATTCTTCTGAGAATTATGTTTTCACATGAATGCAGAATGTGTGTGTAGTGCAGTATTTTTGAAATGGTGTTTGAAATATATTTAATAAACCTTTTTTACATTATTTTATTGTAAAACATTTTAAACATACAAAGAAGAACAGAGCATAATATGAGTAAATCTCAGCAATATCAGATATTTGCTCTAGGTCTTTAAAGAGATTTGTCATTATAGAAATATTCAGGCCCTCTTGTATATATTCACTTCCTTCATAGAAGTTTCCACTATCAGAGATTCCATTTCTATTTTCTATGCCTTTATTCTATAGCTATAAAAGCATTATTTTAACCTCTTGAAAATATTTTCATCTTTTAGTCTTTATATGATGACATGTTGAATGTCATTAAGTAGAGTGCTTCTTTTTGACTAATATTACACTTTTATATTTATCCATGCTATTAGATATAGCTGTAGTTCTTTTTTACTCGTGTATAGTATTCCACTGAGTGTGTGTGTGTGTGTGTGTGTGTGTAAAATGGTTAATTTATTTTTTCTCCTGTTGATAGACTGTTAGTATGTTTCTGATTTTTTTTTCTGAAATAAACAATGCTTGAAACAACATGAAAGAAAGTTCAACCTTCTGATTTTTCCACATAAAAACACATCTCATCCTGGAAAAGAGATGTTTCTCATGGTAGTTTTCAAACTCTATCCCTGAGAGCCCTAGAGGTTCTGCTTCAGTGGTTGGGGCTTCCTCCAGGGTTAAGAAAAGGTGGTGTGAAGTGGAAGGGGTTAAGGTCCAGACCAGGCATCCCAATTTGACTAGACTTTCAATTTTTTTTTACCAAACTGAGAAGAGTTCATTCCCCTCTCAGAAGAATAGATGATTTTTACCATATTACTCCCTCACAGGCCAGATAATTCTTTGTTAGGTTAAAATTTGACACCAAAAGAGCAACACAGGTAATGAAAACTGTTTTCAAATATAAGGAAATTATTTGGGGGGGTTGTGTTCATTAATTGCCCCTGGGAGATGTGTTTTGTCTGTGGGCTCAGTTTCTTATTGATTACTGATGCTCAGGAGGTGGTAGAGAAATCAGAACTTAGGAGAAACAAAAAGTAGCTGCTACAAGCCAGAAGAAAAGATACCAGCTCTCTGTGGGAGGTGATGAGATTATTTAGGGGGCCAGGATAGAGGGACTCAAGAGACCAAGGATGTGTGGACCCTGGAGGGTCTGTGCTTGTGATCTGGAGGAGAGGCTCAGAGCCAGTGCTGGGATTTAGTGATGGTGACACTGGTGTGGAGGAGGAGGGGGAGGTGGGGGAACCTGCCTCTCATGATATGTGGGACAGTCACCATGGAGGATAATTATGGGGAAGCATAAACTTTTGGGAAGCAAAGCAGCTCCCGATCAATGGAACACTTAGAAGCATGTGCAGATGTTAGTAAGAGGGTCGACTTCTGTCAGTGCCCCAGGAAGATAGAATTAGCTTGCTGTTTAGTGACTCACTACTGAGGAAAATAGACTGTCGTCATGTATAAATGGCAGAGCGCATCTGGAAGGAGGCCATCTTCATGGAGGAAAACAGCAGGCATTTCTGAGAGCCTTCCAAGGCTCAAACTACCCTCTATTTAAATCACATGGGACCCAGCAATAGTGTTAGCAAACCTAGAAAGTACTTCTAGTGACTCTGAAATTCTAAGTCAGAAACTGTGGACTTGGGGGATAGATGGAGCACATCTGTGTAGTCCGGTTGAAAGATGAGATACTGGAGGCAAAGATGTGCAGTGCAAATCATTGGCTCCTTAGACCGTGTCAAAGAACCAGGTAGGAGGTCTTGGCTGGTGGTTAAGAGGAGAGTGTGAACCCTACAAGGGCCATGGCAAATCTCACAAAAATAAGCAGATTCTGTCTAATTGGAAGAAGAGGGACAATATAAAACTGTAACTAAGGGCATTGTGTGGGTGCAGAGAACCATAGTAAGAGAGGCTCTGGTAGAGAACAACAGGTAAAGGGATTAAGTCTAATACATTTGACCTCTACTTAAATTAAAAAAAAAAAGTACACACACTTCTTAAAACAAGGAAAGGAGTTTTTATAAAGGGAGTTTGGAATTTGGTTGCCCCAGTTTTGTCTTATTTCCCCCAAAATACCTATAACCAAATGACAGAGAATGGGTAAGTATTGCCTAGGAAGCATAACCAAAAAAAGAATAGCATCACCAAAATACGGTGAAATCAGACTCGTGTTTTACATATAGTTTTGGCCTCTTAGTTTCCTATTGATGCTACAACAACTACCACAAACTTAGTGGATTAATGTAACTCAAATTTCTTATGTTACATGTCTGTAGGGCAGAAGTCCAAAATGCTTCTCACTGGGCTAAAATCAGGGTGTCAACAGAGTGACGTTCCTTTGTATAGTGTCTAGAGGACAATTCGTTTTCTTGCCTTTTACAGCTTCTAGAGGCCACCTGCATTCCTTGGTTTGTGGCCCCCTCCTTCATCTTTAAAGCCAGCAGTGTGGCGTCTTCACATCTCCCTCTGACTCTGTCTAGCTGCTTTTACTTGTAAGGACCCCTATGTTTACATGGTGCCCACCTGGATAATCTCCCTATCTCTACATCCTTAATTTAATCATTTCTGCAAAATCTCTTTCATCTAACATATTCTTTTCACATAACATATTCACAGGTTCTGAGAATTAAGATGTAGATATCTTTGGGGGCAACTGTTTATTCTGCCTACTACATATGGGTAAAACAAACAGTTCAGAAGCAGTGTGATGGCGTAGAAGGTCAAAAACACTCAGAAGTCTATGAATTTTATTTACTTATTGAAAGTAAGATAAATGGAACACAAAGTGCTGCATTCATGTAAGTACACACATCTTGGCCAGATGGAAGTTACAAATGACACTTTTCTGATTAAAATTATAAATCTGAACAGGGCAAAATAAAGTAGGGATAAGTATGTTACAGGGTATCAACTGGCTATGTATTCAGCTGAAGACAAAGTACTTAATTCTTGACTGCCGTAATGACAGTTCCATTTCTCAGGACGTGGTGTATGGCAAAGATAATTGCTACTCTGAGCTGAATTCTGATTAGCAAAGATGAACTGGTTAGTGATAGAGAAGTGAGAAGAATCTGAGAAAGTGACCTCATTTTCTGGGGGTTCATATTAGCTAGAAAGGAATGTGGAGCACAATTGACCCACACTTTAAGAAAATAAATTTCAAAACATTTTGGAGAACAAAACTGTAGATGTTACAAGCCCCTAGGAAAGAGAGAAAGTTCTGAAAGTTGGCTTAGTACTAGAATCCTACTAGTGTGCATGTGTGTATGTGTGTGTAAGGAGATTTATTATAAGGCATTGCCCCATGTGCTTATGGAGGTTGAGAAGTTCCAAGGTCTGCAGTTGGCAAGCTGGAGACTCAAGAAAGCAGATGGTGTCGTTCCAGTCTGAGTCCCAAGGCCTGAAAACCAGGAGAGGTGATTGTATAAATTCCAGTCTAAATCTGAAAGCAGGAGAGGATGGACTTCTTAGCTGAATGACAGGCAGGGAGAGTAAACCCTCCCTTACTCCACCTTTTCTTGTATGCAGGGCTTCAACGGATTAGATGAGGCCCACCCACATTGGGGAGGACAATCTGCTTTACTTTGTCTACCAAATCACATGTTATTCTCATCCAGAAACACTCACACAGACACACCCAAGATAATGTTTAACCAAATATCTGGGCTCTCATGGCACAGTCAAATTGACATATAAAAGTAACCATTACAAATCCCAAGGAGAAAAAAAGTGGAGGAGACACACAAAGGAAGCAGCATGGTTGCAGAATACCTCTAGTTGAGCTTAGATTAGAAATTAATACATACAGAATACAAGGTCAGCACCACAAAAGGGAATGAAAAAAGCGATAGGAAGGTTCAAGCCATCTTGAGTTAAGGGCCAAGGGGCAGCCTCAGGGCTGGAGGCATTCCACAGCCAGGCAGGACTGAGTCAACCCCTTTGAGCTGCACCCTCAAGGTGAGAGTCTAGGGCATCTGGCCAGACCTGAAAGACTTAGCTCAGATTTAGAATTTAAGCAGGTTGTTATTTGATGTCTAAATCATGTGGGGTCCAGTCAGACGTACTTAAGGTATAAAAGTTGAACAACTGACTTTTCCCTTTTTCCCCACAATTCTATTCTTCCTGTTTTTTGAAGGCCAGGAAAAGGTCTCAATGATGTTGCAGAAGACAGCTTTAGCAATGGCAAAAAGAGTAGATTTGAAGTATAGAGGTTGGGGCAGGGAAGTGTGGAGAGCGGGAGCAGAGGGATGGTTTAAGCAATGGGGGTGAGAGGGCAGGTGCTGAGTCTTCTCAGACAGCAAGGTCAGGCTCTGGGGGACTGTGGTTTTGCATCAGATTTGCACTGGGCTCCATTGCTTGTCACTTGAATTGTTCAGCAGAGGTCTGTAGTCATTGCTGAGCTATTTGCTTGCTAAGAAAAAGTTATATACATTTCTGCTTTGGGATAATTGAGCAGTTTATCAGGCAAACCTCAGCGCAGATAATAGAGGTGAGCATAAGTGCACTGAGTGTGTAATGACGAGAAACATGACAGTGCTACTTTCTTTTCCTACAAAATAATCAGATTTCTTAGGGTAGGGATTTCTTAAGAAAGCATCCAAAAGTCATTTTTTTTTCCTTTTCACCAGAAACTCCTCGGCCCCTGTTAGCTCTTTTGTGGATTTGATACAAGGCTGCAATGAAAGTAAAGGAGAGAGGGAGGAAGGTGGACTATTAGACTATTTTTACAGTTTATTCTGGGAATGAATGCCTCCACCTCCCCATTCCACCTCCCATTTTAGGCCATAATATAAAGGAAGGATGTGTGATGGTTTATCTATTAATTTGACAACTTTAAGAGGGAAATATTACTACAGTTGACGGATGCCTGGTACCTTTTATTTCTTAGAACTATAGTTAAAGCATAATTGAGTATTGACTTCTCTGGCACTGCAAGTGATTAAATTTCTTTCACTTTTGAAAATGCCATTTGCTTAAAGCTTTTCTATTAGCCAGAGCTTTCACTGTAGTAGATGCGCCTTATAAAGATGAGCAGAGTTGCATGAATAAGGGCTGCTCTTTTTCCCTAGAAGTAGAATGATAATGCAGGACCACTGGAAGAAGTGTAAAGACCTTAGTCTTTTTAATGTAGATTTCATGTTGGTTAGCAAATATAAAAATAGGGTTTTTTTGTTTTTTCTTTTAAAAATCCCCTGAGACCTCAAGAAAGCCTTTGTTAAAATATCCTTAGTGTTTTGCCCCCTCTAGTCTCAATTCCTTCATCCACTCCCTGCTCACTGCCCTTATCTGTGTTTTCCCCCAGGTCCCCTTGCTCAAAGTGGAAAAACTTAGGAGCGAAGGCCTTTCTGGGTGGCCTCCACCATCAGGGAGCTCTGAAAGCACTTGCTGAGAGTTTCATAGTTTTCATAGTTGTTCAATCTCTATACTTGTCTTTTATTAAAGATTTGCACACATAAAATTTTTAAGGTGTATATATTAGTTAAAACCATGTTAAAGTGCAGGTTCTTAAAGAAGTACTTAGAAAGGGGCTTCTTTGGAAAAGAATTTCCATATCTTTCCCTAGAAGAGAAAAAGATAAAATTAGGAGTTTTAGGTAATGCGCCACTCTGAACATAGAACTTAAGGTGAAAAATATGCATCACCAAAATCGTAGCCAACCCTAAGTTTTATCTGTGGCGTTTGAAAATAAAGGTAAATATACATATTTTGGGCTACTCACCATCCAATTTCAACTCTGTTCTCTGACCTTGTTTCTAATCTCTTCAATACCGATTGAATGAGCAAGCACATTTCTGGAGAAAGGGGGAACCCCTATCTTTTCATTTCTTATCTGTCACTCAATCACATATGCACAGATTTCCGGGGGGTGGGGGAGTAGATCCGGGATGTGTGTCTTGTTTCCAATGCCACAAGCAGCTGCCGTGGTTTGCGTTGAAGTATGGTGTTAGGAATGGCTGCTTTCTCCTGGGCGCCCAGGGCGAGTGCCAGCCCGTGGAGTTGCTGCAAACTGGACTGTGATAATGTGATGTGCAACCTACTTACTTCCCATTTAAGCTGGGTTAAAACATGAACACAGAAATGTCAGGTCCATTTCAGTTGCCTTTCAGATCCAGTAGAACTCATGGTGTAGCTCATTCATTCATTCAACAAATGTTCATTGTGAGCAGACCCCATTCCAGGTATTAGATTACAAGTAATGTAGCAAATTACAATACAGTCTTTGTGGCAACTCTCCACCTAGAGACCTCAGAGTCGTTCCTGAAGCCCTCTTCTCCCTTTGCCCTTCGTCTCCACCTACCACCACCACTGCTCTTGGGCCTCCACAGCGTCTCGCATGCCCAGCCATTTCTCCCCTCCCCAGCTCCCACCTCTCCATACAGACTGCCGCCTGCTCTGACCTGCCTCAGTGGTTTCTATACTTTTTCCCCATATCTCCTTTCTCCTGTCCATCTGTGTAGCCATAGTTCCCTTTCAGAAACTCATACACTCCAGGCCTTGTGATCTGGCCCGGCCCACCTGCCTGGTCCCATCTCCATATTTCTTCACTCTGCTTGGAACCCACTTTCTCCTCTTCCTTTCTGACTCTAGTTGACCCCCATGCACCCTTCAGGGCTCAGTTGAACTCTCATTTCTCCAGAAATCTTCTATCTGCCTCGCCCACCCCATTATTACTCCCATTCTTTGGCTTTTTACTTCTTGGATAACCTAACACATCTGTAATAACTAAAGAATTGGTGATTTAGTTGTTTAATGTCCGTCTCCTACCCTCATCCCAGAAGGAAAGCCTCAGAGAGCAGGGGCTATATTTATCTTGATGACAGTTCTATCTTAGCTTCTGTAACAGTACCTGGTACATAATAGTTGCTTGATAAACGTTCCGTGAATACTAGGTACTGGGTCATGGCTAGGGATCAGGATGGAGCAGTGATAGCTATTGAATAAATGATGTGCATTAAAGAAGGAAAGTTTTATTACAAAAGCAACTTTTGAGCTAAGGTTGAGCATGAACATGACAACAGAACAGTGTTCAGTGCTGGAGTCCCAGACCAGGAGCAGAGCACAGTTGACAGAAGTAAAAAGTACACCTAAGGCCAGACCTCCTTGTGCTGGTAGCCCTGTGGCAGGCATTAAAAGAAATACGAGACTTCTAACCTCACTCCCAAAAGAGATCAAGAAATCACTAAGAGAAGACAGGTGAACACAGATAAAGGCACTTTCCCACTGATGGATACTTTGCATTCCTTCGGATTTTGCTTTAGGTGCGGGGTGTGGGAGGGGATTGAATCCACTGGGTAAGAATCACACAGAGAGATCATCCTTAGCCCTGTATTTTGTTTTCTTCTGTGATCCTGACTTTGTCTGCCTGGCATGTAGCCCCTAAGTCATCTGTGATCCTTTCCATTCTGAATGTTGTCTGTCCTCTAATGTCTGAAGGGCTGGTTTGCAGGTTCTGTTGCTATCTGTAACATCGGCAGTTCAATTCCTGGTGGCTTTGATGACAAAGACCTAACCCAGCTCTGATTTCAGGGCTTCCTGTGCGGCTGGTGCTTCCCTGCAGCCAGCAGCTCTGCTACATGCAAAGCTGTGCCACAGCTGGACCTCCTGCCCACCTGGTTTACCATCTCCCCGTCCTGAGGCTGCCACAGAGCAGCTGCTTAGGTGTCCTTGCTGATGTCCAGCCCATGCTGGGACAGTTTGTGGAGAGTGGCCAGCAACCCTGCATGCCACCACAGGACTCACAGACCTCACTCCCGTGGGGACAGATGGCTACAGGGATTGTTGTCTAAAGCTTTGTTGATAGAGGAGGCAAAGATGACGACTTTCCTCGAAATCAACCACAAGGAGGAAATTCATCAGCATTTTTTAGCTGCTTCTCCTCCTTCCTAGCCCCACGCCCACTGGAAATTGCTATCAGGAGCTGGCTTTATCCACTCAAGTGTGTACAGGCAAAACAGAAAGTGAGACACGATACAGTGAGCTTTATATGAGATACATAATATGAGTGTTTTGACCCTTTCAAGGATAGAAGCTGTATAACGGATACTGTTGTTAAATGTTTAGGAAGTTAGTGTCTGTTCAACTATGAGTTTCCTTTTTTCTTTTTTTAATTAATTAATTAATTTGGGGGGCTGCATTGGGTCTTCGTTGCTGCACTCGGGCTTTCTCTAGTTGCAGCGAGCCGGAGCTACTCTTCAATGTAGTGTGCTGGCTTCTCATTGCGGTGGCTTCTCTTGTGGAGCACGGGCTCTAGGAACATGGGCTCAGTAGTTGTGGCTCGTGGGCTGTAGAGCACAGGCTCAGTAGTTGTGGCGCACGGGCTTAGGCACTCCGTGGCATGTGGGATCTTCCCAGACCAGGACTCAAACCCGTGTCCCCTGCATTGGCAGGCGGATTCTTAACCACTGCTCCACCAGGGAATTCCCTTCTATTTCCTTTGAGCCTTCTTGATGAATCCAGGTATTTTCTTTTAAACGTAAGCGTTAACATTTTAACCGGTCAGCTTGTTTGGCATTTACCCATCCATTCTATCCTGTGCATTGGCTGATACTGCCCTACTAATGGAGAAGCAGCAAATCTACACACCACACATGAATTATTTGTCTACCTTACTTACTTTTTTGGCAGTAGAGATTTTCTTAACAGTTGGCTGCAAATTGAATTTTTAGAAATCAAATCCCACTGGCTGCAAGAACATATCAGATAAGCTTTATCTTCCTTTCTAATTAAGCATCACTAGACAGTGACTCCTGTCATTTAAGCTTTCAGTTTCCTTTTCTTGGTTCTTTTTCTCAAGTAATTGATTTGTAAATAAGTATTTAAGTTCCCCGGTCACACTTCCTGTTGAAAGGAAGCCTGCAATGAATTATTTTACAAGTTTGGGTTTTAATACTCCATGTTCGTTTTCTTAAAGTGAAGTGTGCCTGTGCCTTATGTGGTTTGTTTTGATGGTGAACCTAAGGCCATACCTCCTTGTGCTGGTAGCCTGGTGGCAGGTGTTAAAAGAAATATGAGACTTCTAACCTCACTCCTAAAAGAAATAAAGAAGACAGTAAGAGAAGACAGGCAAACGCTGCTGAAGGCCCTTTCCGAATCGTGAACACTTTGTTTGCATTTCTTATGATTTTCATTAGGATACAGGGTCATATACTTTTTCACCCATGGATATACCTTATTTTATTGTCTAGGAATCCAGTGCATGGTTAAACTGAGTGGGTGAAATTGGCCATCCTTGTCTTATTTTTGATCTTAAGGAGAAAGCATTCATCCAATCTTCTACTATTATTATGTTAGCTAATGGCAGGCACTTCATTAATGCCCTTTATCAATTTGAGAAAATTACCTTCTATTCTTATCTTCCTGACAGCTTTTATCATTAATGGATGCTGAATTTTGCATTTTTCCTACATCTACTGCTAATATGGTGAATTATATTGATTGATTGACTTTCAAATGTTAAATCAATTTGCATTCCCAGGATAAATCCTATTTAATCATTGTGTGTTTGTGTGTGTGTGTGTGTGATGTTAAAATTTTATAAGGATTTTTGCATCTGTGTTGATGAGAAATGTCAAATCTGTAGTTTTGTCTTGTAATGTCTTTGGCTAATTTCGGCATAGATAGTGCTGGCCTCATAAAATGAGTTAGTTGTATCCCCTGTTTATTCTATTTTCTGGGAGGATTTGTGCAGACTTGATACTCTTTCTTCCAATAAGTGCTTCATAGAATTCATAGAAGCCACCTGAGTCTAGAATTCTCCTTGTAGGCTCTTAACAGCAAGTTCAGTTTCTTTAATAGGTATAGAGTTATTTAGATTATCCACTTTTCCTTGAATGAGTGAAGTGGAATTATAATTTATTGCAAACTCTTTATAAGACACATGGTTTTTTATAAACCAAAATTAATCCATTTGAATTGTTGCACAGATGACATCTTTTAGAAAATCAAGCAGAGCAGGACAGGGGCTGGGGCATTTGTAAGTACACATCTCATAAATAATATGCCCATTATTGGCCCCTGGTAGGCACAATTTTGTGCTCATGACATCATGTTGAAAAATAAACCTTCAGGACAATAAGCGTATTCACTGTTACTTTTTCAAAAGATTGAAATATATACTGCATAAGTCAATTTTTAGATTACTGTTACCTTACTATTTCAAATACTAATGCCAAGTTAGAGATCGAGATAAGACTTCCATTTAAGGGAGGATTGACACATGTGTTTATTATTCACAGACTGACTCACTGAAACTTATTTGTAGCCCCCGAATCAGTACTGTGGCACTTTTATGTTCATTCACGGGCATGCGCAGAGTAGTGAGCACTTTGAGTTCCGGGATGCACACATTCCCAGCTGAGGTCGAGTAAGGCGATGCTCTGCTTCCGTTTCCACTCACGTGGGGATGAGCAGAGGGCAGAGGCAGCAGAGGGCAGGAAGCTCCAGCTCTGGGGCCAGTTTAATTCCCAACTCTTATCCCTGTTAGTGGGGCTCCCTCAGGCAGGTCACTTCACACTTCTGAACCTCGTTTTCTCTTTTGTAAAATAAAGAAAATAGAATCTACCTTGATGAGTTGATTTTAGGATTTCAGATTGTAATCTCTGTGAGGTATACACAAGTACCTATATATTTCTCCTAGGAGAAATGATTCCCTTTTCTCCATTTCACTGTTCCCAGTGACTTTTTAGGAATGAACTACCATGCATAAGAGGAAATCAACTCTATGTATCTTTCTTCCCTGATGAAAGTGAATATGAATATGAGCTTTAGATATTAAACAAACCTTGCTTTTAAGATAAACCTCATCTGGTCCTGAAGTAATACTTATTTTATATATTGCTGGCCTTGATTTGCTAAACTTTTGAATTGTGGTTTCGTATCTATGATCAGTAAAGGAATTTTAAAAAAATATGGAATCTCACAAGTTCAGGAGAGTGGGAGAGGAGATGGCAACACATAAGAGATATCAACAGTTTTACAAAGTCTGATAGCAGACAAGAGAAGGCTGAAACACAGACAGGTTTATGGAGTTGGAGCAGAGCCAAGAAACAAACTAGTTTATACCACAGAATTGCAGAAAACTCAGGATGGTATCAGAAAGGATCAGGAATTGAAAATATGAGGTATCTCTGAAGATTAAGGGTGCTAGAAATTTTTTAAATCTTTAGAAGGAATATTTGGTATCCCACTCCACCCTACCTCAATCCCTCCTCTATTTTAGCAAAAAATGGAAAGTTTACTCTCTAGAGTAAGTCAATGAGACATGCCTGGATTCAGAAGAATCAGACAATGCTAAATTTGGGGGGTGAGGCTCCACACTGTAAGCAGATTAAACAGAGGGACCCCTGCCAGCCACTTCCCCACCAGCCACTTACCATCTTGATTCCACATCACCCAGAAAATGATGGGTTCATGCTCCCCAGAGAGGAGATTAGCAGATTTCTCTCTGGAGAAACTGACCAGCCCAAGAGCAGACATCTCAGATTCTGAAATTTGGGGGTCCCCTGATGGAACATCTGCATGTCTCTCCTCCCTGTGGTGAAGCCTCACCAGTCCACAAGCTTACCTAGGCACACAGGTATTTTTTTTTTCCCAGTTAGCATTTCAGTACCTCACTTGAAAAGATGAAGGGACAATAAAAGATCACCAAATACTGGAGAAAAACCTCTAATGTGAAAGGCAGAGGCCCAAAGGAAGAAACAAACAAACAAAGAGAACTTGAAAGACAAAGATAATTAAGGGAGAAGAAAAATCAAAAAGTTGTCTCTGATTTCCCCAGAGAGAGAAGATAGTGTATCCATGAAACAAGAATGGGAAGCTATAAAGAGATCATTCAGAGAAATAAAGACGAATGGCTGCATAATGAAAATGCAACACCTCTTGTTTGAAAGTTATTAAGAATTTCATGATGGCTGCGGCACATCATTACACCAAGTGTCGCCTGAAAAACAAAACAAAACAAACAAAAAAAAACGCACAACCCCAGAGCTGTGAGTTAAGTTTTATTTGGAGCAAAATGAGGACCATAGCCCAGGAGACAGCCTCCCAGATAGCTCTGAGGAACTGCTCTGAAGGTAGCAGGGGAGGTCAGTATATATGTGATTTTGGCGGGCGAAGGGGGATATGTGCAGTCAAGCACACGTTTTGGTAGGAGGTGGCTGCTAAGCACACGTCTCTGTTAATGATTTTAGTGCCTTTCTAGATATGAGAAGATGTAAGAAATTGGGCTCATAAAATCTTGTGAAAAATATCTAACTATCTGAAGGCCTGTTGTGCCAGTTTTTCCCAGAGCACAGAGTGCTTCATTCCTTATCTCCACCCTGAACTCCTTTCAGGGCATGTTGAGGGTCAGCGACTGCAGTGGCTAGTGACTTCATCCTTGTAGAGGCAGATGGCGAGAAACAATTTTTTGTCCACACAAGCGCGGGGCCTTTGTGGGCACAGGGATCTGTGTGACTGCACAGGTTGTACGGCCACAACACTGGACTTGAAAATGAGAAGGACACTTGGAGATTAACTATATGATAGTGTAAATAAGAAAATTGAATAGAGGAGTTGGAAGGTAAAGTAAGGAAATTGCCCAGAATTTTAGACAGAAGATGAAAGAAATATTCAAGAAAAGTAGAAGACAGCTGAAGAGATTCATGACATGAATGTAGTCAGAGTTCCAGACGGAGGACAGAAGAAATAGTGGGAAAGAAATAATCCTAGAAATAATTCAAGGCAAGTTCCCAGCACTGAAGGACATGGGTTTATAGAGTTAAAGAGTCAAGGCAAGTCAAATAGTCATGAAAGTTTGAATTACCAAGAATAATTTCCTGAAAGCTTTCAGAGAGAGAAAAACAAAAATACAACAAAAATCTGATCTTGGACAAAGGGTTGGAAGTCAGGGTAACAGCAAACGCAAAGTGTTCATTTAGCCAGAAATTGTATACAGCTCTTTTGAGAGGCTGGGGAGAAGAAAAGGGGGTGAAAAAACTAAATTCTCATCTACCATATTAGGAAGTCAGTAGATGATCCGTCTCAATGAAAAATCTGGAAATAGCAAGAGAAGTGTGCCATTTAGGTATTGGGAAGTAAAAAAAAACAAAAAAACAAAAAAAACACCTATTTCAATAAAAGAGTCAAAGGTCTCGCAAGTGCAGGAATCATGGGTTGGGGAAGATACTACTGTTTTTCAATATCAACCTTGTAGAGCTAGTACCTTTCTAACTACATGTATTAATAATTTAGCAATTAAAATTAGATGAAAGAGTAGATAAGGATTTGCACGAGGTTTGCACGGGACTCTTCCATGTGACACTAATGCTTCTTCTCCCTCCAGATTCCCGGTATATTCTCTTACCTGTCGTGTTACATCACCTCCACATGCACTTGCAAGAACAGAAGGACCTGATCATGTGCGCTCGGATCCTTAGCAACGTATTTTGTCTCATCAAGAAAAATAGCTCAGTAAGTAAATACAGGTTATAAGATGTAGTTCCCATCAAATGGCTTCTGGAAATAAAATTTTAAAAGTCTTCAGATAAACCACACCAAAGAGTCATCCTTTGAGACTCTCACTTTTATTTCCAGCTGCGTTGGACTTTTTACTTTTCTTCTAAAGGAATGTTTTTTTAACCTTGTGGGATCGCTGTAACCCCAAATAACCTGGGTTTCCTAAACTTGTATTTCAAGAAAGAACTGAATACCCAATGAGAAAAATTAGAAATCTCAAAGCCTCCCACATGTGTCTTTAATCTTGATGAATGCTCTGTGGCGAGAATAAATTATTGCTTGCAAAGACAGCCTGTTTGGGCCCATTATGTGAAAGATTGCATGATGATGGTCCAAGCTTGGCCGTGAGCCTTGGGCCCAGCCCCGTGGAGATAGAGAAAGCAAAGGAGAGCCTCAGGAGCCTGGGGGTATCTTGCACCACAACTGTTACTCACCCGACAGTAATCACTCAATTGTTATGACAGTAGTCACTCAATTGTTATGGCTTTAGGAATTCCTGTCGTGTTCCTGACTCTGGAGGCAATACAATTGCACTAGACAATGCAATGTCAATAGAGAAAAACCACATGCTTGCTTATAAACAGGGACAACTCGGAGTATGCATGTTCATGGCTCAGGGGTCTGATGTGAAGTCAACATATGAAGTATGCCCTATTCAGTTCTGTCAATCTGCATCTGTTCACTAAGGAGCCTCATCCGTAACAAGCTTTACAGAGCAGGGTTTGGCAGTGAGTGCTAAGATTCATTTCTCTGTCTCCGTTTTACTGCTATGCTACAGTTTCCCCATTTTTGTTCCTCTGACTTATGACCTTCTGAAGAGCTCAGCAGTCAGCTGACATGGACTTCCAGTGGAAGTGGTGGAGATAGGGCCCCAGTGCTGTGGGAACAGAGTTGGCCCTTGAGAGAAAAAGGCCAGAAGCTCTGTGTCTAAAAGTGTAGTACAATAGCACAGGGAACTCTACTTAATACACTGTGGTGAACTAAATGGGAAGGAAATCTAAAAAAGAGGGGATGTATGTATATGTATAACTGATTCATTTTGCTATACAGTAGGAACTAACACAACATTGTAAAGCAACTATACTCCAATAAAAATTAATTGAAAAAAATAAATAAAAGTATGGTATAAGACACCTGCATGGGAAGGACCATTGCTTTTTACACACCCAATTGAATAAAGCATAGCTACGCTGGGCCTAGTTAGAATGTTTTTGCGAACTCTTAATTGCTGAGAGTTAAAAGTAAGTTCAAAAGTTCACTGCAGAAAACTGAAAACATCAGGTGATAGTAGAGGTGATTTTTTTTTTTTTCTCCCATTTCATTGTTAAAGTTGCAGTCAATTTTTGTACTTATCTGATAAGGAATTCAGAGCAGAAACTCTGCTCTGGGGGAAAATCCTTAGTAGTTTTCTTACAAGTGTAAGAAAGTTTATCATCAAATCCTAGCCAAAAAGCTCTTTTAAACTCATACTTTCTAAAAGTTTTCTTTGCAAAGGCAATCTCCTTGGTACAAAGTATTTGTAATCATAGTGCTTCGTCTGGTGCAGGTATAATAACTCAAATCCACTACATACAGTCAGTGCAGAGCAATTTGCATTTCTCGCTCAAGTCCTGGGGGCTTAGATAGTACTAATTTTGCTTTGGGGAAGCAGTCCCACCATGACCAATGACATTAAGTCCAGTCTGTAACTAACAGTATTCACCCAGACTGAATGCTGTTTGCTAACCTTTACATGTAGGGATTTTAAAAAATCATTTTTATAGAAATAGTCATTTGTACTTAAAATAGAGTTTTGGAAAATGACCTGTGCAACTCCAGTGATGAGAAGAGTAAATGTAAGCACAAACTGAAATCAAAAAATTATAATTTTTCTTAAAACCAAGAGGGACGTTTAGTGAAGAATCAGGCCCAGAAAGGTAAACTGACTTGCACAGGGACACACACCATGTTAGTGACATAGCTGGTGTTCTGAATTAGTCTGGGGTGCTTTCCAGAACACCACCCCATCATTTTACTTGTACCCACTGCACAGTGGAGTTGCATGCTCTTGGATAAGCTGTTAACATCTCCGTGCCCTTTGTTATCTATAAACAAAGGTCATTCACTTAGGTGAGTTAGGGGAGGTCCAGGTCTGTCAAGCTCTCGAGTTCTCTGACTCTTTGATTCTATATTTGGAAATGTGCTTTTTCCCCTTTTCCAGTAAAGAGAGATTAATATATACTTTAAGCCACAATTTCCTGAACACATTATTTTTTTTCTTAAGGAAAAATCTGTGCTGGAGGAAATAGATGTGATAGTGGCCAGCCTGCTGGACATCCTGCTGAGGACCATATTGGAGATCACCAGTCGACCACAGCCATCCGGCTCCACCATGCGTCTCCAGTTCCAGGATGTCACGGTAAGGCCGTAAAGCAAATGGCACACCAAACAGCATAGCTGTGCTTGTTAAAGCCTCAGTTGCTTTGAGGGTGGGTTGCTGTTTATAAGCAGCATATAAGATATTTTTAATATAAGATACTTTTAATTACAGAAAGGCCAAATTGGCGCAGTTTATTTTCACTTTGCCCAATTTAAGTTAACCTGGTTCTAAATCCCCAGTCTTCTTGATAACTTTTCATTCTTTTTTTTCATCCATCGAATTGCTTGGGGAAGTGAGAATAGTGAAATAGAGCAATAGCAGCTGGGGGTCCTGAGTTCTGATTCTGAATTTTTCACTATGACTAGTAAGAATCTTAATTTGGGGTGGGGTGAGGGGGGCTCAGTTTCCTCAGCTGTGAATTGAGAAAGTTTGACTTGGTAACTTCTAAGATGTCTTCAAGCTCCACTATTATGAATCTAATATAACATGATTTATAAGAAATATTAAGACATAATTTGTGTGATAGTTCATTTGTGTATATATTTATACGTGTGTGTGGAGAGCGAGAGAGAGAGATACGTAGATGGATGGATTGGTACATAAATTGATTTCTATTTAAAACTCACATTCAATTGATCAAACATTTGTTTTTTTTAGGTCTGATTAAGAACATTCTTCCAAATACCATTTGCAAAAATGGCAGTAGATGCTATAGTTTTCACATATAGATTATTTACAAAAATGTCAGCCTTTTGCCATTATTTTTACAAATTGTGCATTATAGAACCCCTGTCTTAAGAATGTTTGCCTAGCCCCTGATGAAAATAATTTTTTTTTTTACTTAAAAAAATAAAAAGTCCACCCTGGCTCTCCTGCCAGAGTTGAATGTTTAAGGATGGCCATCTTGCATTGAATTTTATTTTTTCTGCTTTCAGAGCTAAGATTTACCTGATTCCTCCTGCCAAGCCCTGGGTTTGGGAAGTAAAGTTAAATTCTTTCTTTTAACAAACTAAGGTTAAAGAGAGTATGAAAAAACTTCCTAATATGTGTAATAGCTGTACTGCCTCATTAAAAGAAAAGAAGAGCAAGCAGTTAATTTCTCATGGTCTGATGGAATTTTCATGTGTAAAATGCTGCCTACCTCATAGGGTTGGCTTTGTGTATTTAGCTATTATTGGGTTCATAGTAAATGCTCAAAACGTCATTTTTTCCTGAAAACCACTGGAGTTCATTATGGGTTTGAAAGTTTGGGGAGTTTTGTTTTGAATTTTTTTGTTCTGTCTTTTCATGTTTTTCTGAACTTTTTATTTTGCAATAATTGTAGAGTCACGTGCAGTTGCGAAAAATAACATAGATATTCCATGTGCCTTTTCTCCAGTCTCCCCAATGGTAACCTCTTATCGAACTATAGAACAGTATCACAACTAGGCTATTGACATTAATGTAATCAAGATGCAGAATATTTCCATCACCCCACGAATCCCCCATCTTGCCCTTTTACAGCCAGACTCACTTCCCTCCCATCTTCACCTCCTTCTTAAGCCTGACAACCACAAAATCTATTCTCCATTTCTATAATTTTGTCATTTTAAGAATGTTGTATTTGAGCCACTTCACTGTATGGCAGAGATTGGCACAAAAATGTAAATCAACTCTACTTCGATTTAAAAAATTAATTAAAAAAAATGTTGTACATGGGCTTCCCTGGTGGCGCAGTGGTTGAGAATCTGCCTGTTAATGCAGGGGACATGGGTTCGAGCCCTGGTCTGGGAGGATCCTGCATGCCGCAGAGCGACTAGGCCCGTGAGCCACAACTACTGAGCCTGCGCGTCTGGAGCCTGTGCTCCACAACAAGAGAGGCCGCGATAGTGAGAGGCCCGTGCACCGCGATGAAGAGTGGCCCCCGTTTGCCACAACTAGAGAAAGCCCATACACAGAAACGAAGACCCAACACAGCAAAAATTAATTAATTAATTAATAAAACTCCTACCCCCAACATCTTTAAAAAAAAAAAAATGTTGTACAAATAGAATCATACAGTATATAACCTTTTGTGATTGGCTTTTTTTTTTTTTTTTTTTTAAGTCAGCATAATCCTCTAGAGATTCATCCAGGTCATTGTGTGTGTATATCTATATATAATTTGTTCCTTTTCCTTAGTCAGTAGTTTTCTTGGTATGGTTGTACCACAGTGTGTTTAACTATCCCCATTGAAGGCCATCTTGGTTGTTTCCAGAATTTGGCTCTTACTAACAAAGCTACTATAAACATTTGTGTGCAAGTTTTTATCTAACCATAAATCTTCATTTCTCCAGGTTAAATACTCCCAAGAGTATGACTGCTGAATTGTATGGTTGTTGCATATTTAGTTTTGTAATAAATGGCCTAGCTGTTTTCCCTAGTGGGTGTATCACTTTACATTCTCATGCACACAGTGTATGATGAATGATCCAATTTCTCAACGCCATAGTCAGCACTTGGTGTTTTCACTTTGAAGAGTGGAGAGGGGATGGGGGCGTTCTGATAGGCAGGTAGTGACATCTTATCATGATTTTGATTTGCATTTCCCTAATGGCTGATGATGCTGAACATCTTTCACATACTTATTTGCCATCTATATATCCCCTTCAGTGGGATGTCTTTTTATGTCATTTTCCCATTTTCTAATTGGATTGCTTTTTACTCTTGAGTTTTGAGAGTTCTTTATATATTCTAGATCCTTGTCCTTCATTGAATATGTGGTTTACAAATATTTTCTCCCACTCTGTAGCTTGTTTTTTTCAGCCTTTTAACAGGTCTTTTGTAGAGCAAAAATTTTTCATTTCAATGAAGCCCAATTTATCAATTTTTCCTTTTACAGATCATGCTTTTGATGTCAAGCTGAAGAACTCTTTTTGTCTAGCCCTGTATCATGAAGGCTCTCTCCTAGTTCTTTTTTCCTAAAAAGTGTTAGAGTTTTCTATATTACATTTAAGTCCATGAACCATTTTAAGTTGATTTTTGTATTAGTTATGTCAGATAATTTTAACATCTCTATCACCTCAGTGTTGACATCTCTTTTCTTTTTTCATTCAATTTTATATCTTGATTTTGGGTATGATGAGTGATTTTCAATTGAAATCTGGACATTTTTGTATTATTAGACTCTGGATCTTATTTACACCTGTTTCAGGTGGCTTTATGTCACGTGACTTGGCAGGGTAAGGGATTGGGTGCCAATTCATTATGGCCAGATGGAGGTAGAAGTCCAGGTTCCTCGCATTGTCTTCACTGACACAGACCAGTTGTCATGAAAGTCCCTGCTCCCTATCTTGCTGCCCACTCTGGAGAGAGATGTTGGGTGCCTCATCACAGCCTTTGGCTTTTGCAGGTGTGAGAAAGGCCAAAGTGTTTTGCAGAATTCAGCTGCAGTAGAGCAATGACTGCTAAAAGTTTTTTCTTCTTAAACTGCCCATTTCCTGATCCTTTGGCCCAAGAGAATAGGCTTTTGGGGGGGATTTTCTTTGCAGTAGTTGGTGTTTCAAGACGGCCAGCTTCTTCGGCTCCAGGGGTGGGATATATGAGGCAAAAAGAAAACCCAGAGAACTCAGCACTATGTCCTTCCTTGGGTCCAGGGTCTCTAGCCAGTCTTTTCTTTCCACCTTCCAGAGTCGTCTTCTGTTTGTTTTATATATAATGGAGGGGTTTTAGTTGTACTTGGCAGGAGGAATTGGGAAAAACATATATACTCCACCTTCCCAAAAGCAGAAGAAAGGCTCCTTCATTTTGGTTTTGATGGTAACATTTCAACTGCTTCCTGGCAATACAGCTCGAACACAATTCTAAAATTATAATGGCAGAGCAAACAAAATCATAGGAAATGCTCCATGTGGTCAGAGACTGCCCGAGGTCAAAAACTTTTTCAAACTGCTTTGTATCCATAGGCAGGGTTGAAACTACCAGATTTCTCTGGGACACGCATGGCCTGTAGGGCTTCACAGAGTAATAATCAGTGCAAATTAAGAGACTTGAGAAGGCAATGCATGAAGCTCGTGGATGGATTTGGGCAGGCAGTTTCATCGTCCGGTGTGCTACAATTTTAGGAAAATCACGTAAAGTGAAACCTTCCCCCACGTAGCTATGTTGTGCCCCTTGCTGTGTGAAAAACCAAGCTCACTCTAGGTATGTGGGATGAAGTTTGCGAGAAAACATGCACCTAAATTGTTTGGCACCTTAGTTTTATGCTTTAAGGCTCTTTTTTTTTTTTTTTTTGAGTCCTCAGGCAGACCTGGTTTGAATCCTACTCTTCCCTTTGATTAACTACGCATGCTCTTGGGCAAGTTACCTAGTATCTTTAGCCTCTGTTTCTTTGCCTTTAAAATAGAGAAAATAATTGTACTTATCTCAAAGTTAGTGTGAGGGGTTCATCAAATCTGTAAAAGTGTTTAAACAATATCAGTACATTTTAACCGTTAGTAATTGTGGTAGCAACAGTGGTCCGTAATATTATTATTATTATTACAGAAGTAATACCTGTGTTGTTGTTGTTATTGTTACCGAATTAACCAAAATCAATTACATACTCACAAGTATAGAAAAGAAAGGTGGCTTTAATCAGAATGCCGGCAATCTGGGGAGATGATGGACTCAGCATCCCTCAAAAACCACCTCTGAAGATTCTGCTCAGCCATGAAAGGGTTTAAAGGGAAACAGGGTAGTAATCTCAGTTCATCATTGAGATGCGGGTCACAGTCATTGCCATCCCCAATGTGTGCAGGCTTGTCAACTCCCTTGTGATCTTCCTCTGGATGTTATCTTGTTCATACAGTTTGGTCACACATTCTGTTCGGGAGATTACTGAAGGGAAAGCTAGGGAAGAGATCTGGTCATCTGTTAATTACTTATTCTTCATTTCTACTTCTTTGATGTACGGAAAGAACTGACAAGTTAGGCAAGGTATTGTGTGATTAAAAGATTTGAAATGTGTGCTTGGGCTGGAGATGAGTAGAGCATGGAGGTCCCTGGTTTAAAAGTTAGTTACAATATAGCTTTGCTAAAGTGACAAGAAAAGGGGCTTCCTGCTCTTATAGCAAACAGGGCAGTTTCCTGTAAAAAGCGCTTACATTATAATGAATTCTATGGTGAGAAATATGTTCTGGTCATTGACAAGGTCATTTCTCTGGGCACTGAAGACCTGTCTAATTTCTTCATCATTTTCTCTTATTTAGAGAACAGGCTTTCTGAATAGGGAGTCTTTACATGGCAGTCCTACACTGAGCACCCTTCAGTCTTTACAGAAAAGGTGCCCACAATAAGCAGACATAATGTAGGTAAAAGTTGGTCCCACAGTGTGTCATGGTGAAGTGTTTCAGCTCTCTCTGAGTACCACGGCTGTCACCCTGCCTCCCAGTAACACCAACAGGACGATTGGCTTCCACTATTGTCATAATTCCAGATAATAGTAGCCTTAGTTTTACTATCTAAAAGGATTGTACTTTATGTTCTTCTACCAACTGTTCTTTTAGGTTTAAAATACTCTCTCTAGCTGGAAAAAAAAAAAAAAGGCAGCACCATTGTAATCGGTTCCTTTCAAACATCTAATTGTATGTGGAAGCAGATTTTATAAAGAGGCATACATGGCTGTTTGTTCACCCCCTCAAACTAATTGGACTCCAGAGTTCCTTACAAGTGATAAATTCTTCTTTTCTTTGCACATAATTCTGTTCAGCACCATTTATAGTGCAGGTGACTCAGTTCAGCAGGAGCCACATCTAAGATATACTCTGCATTTGTTGAAAGTTTTTGCGCACCATGGGCTGTGGTTGGGGGAAGGAGAAGAAGGCAGGAGAATTCTGTGAGATGTTTCTAAATTGTGGGTATGTATAATAGAAGGTTTCTTGAAGACTGTTGTAGCCGTCTAATAATTTTATTCACAGTTATTGGTGGAAATGCCCAGTATGCTCAATCTAGTTGTTAAATGGATGCAAGCCACTATAGCATAGAGTTCTTTCTGACGGTGATTTGTACATAAAAAAGTTCCAACACTAAAATGAAGTGAATCTTGGCCAACAGTGTTTTTTTATTTATTCTTTTTAATAAATTGTGAGTCTAGGGTTTTCATGTAGACACTTAAAAATCTCTTAGAAACAAAGTTACATTACGGGTAAAAAATATTGGACGTCCAGGCCTCTTAACAGGGTTAAATGTGCTTGGAGTTCCTAAATTGATGAAGTGAATAAATAAAATGACATTGTACAGTAAATATTGGGATTGACAACATGTCTTAATTGTGCCGAGATTAGATATCGGGATGACAAGTTGTTTGCATTGGGCCTAAACCAGATGTGACAGATATAAATAGGTAATGATATGGATTCAAAGAGGTATTCTCCTAGGTATGGTGACTGTAAAGATTTAATGAAAGTCTATTCACTTTTGAATAACTTTTATTATTGCTAAAATTATTAAAAATAATGTCATTTAAGATATTTCACTATTCACAGAATGTATGTTGAAATAAATAAGAATATTGATCTAGTAGCTGCATTGGAGACAGTGTAGATAGGATGTAGAAAAACTAAGAGATGAAACATTGAATGCATTTCTGCCAACTAGATTTACATTTTCATGTCAAGACATAAGAGAGGCTAAAAGGTACAGACATTGGTTATCAACAGACAGATTCTTATATACCTATTTGTATTTGAAATATAACCCCCAAGCTCAGTTATATTTCCTCAATAAAATAAATCAGTCTCTGAGCAGCAGGAAGAAGAGCCAGAGATACCTAGGTTAACACCCCAGCTTCACCATTTTCTGACTGTGGAACGTGGGATAAATATGTTATTAACTTTAACAGATCTCACTGTAACGTTAAGTTAATAGTGTCCACCCAGCAAGGCTCTAGTGAGGGATAAACTTGATAATATAATCAAAATACAGCAACATACACATAGTTCCATAAATGATACTATTGTCATAATGTCTTATTTTTTAAAGCTTAGAGATATAATTGACATGCAAAATATTGCATGTGTTTAAAGTCTACAGTTTGATAAAATTTTGACATAATATATATACCTGTGACCCTTCATCACTATCCAGATAATGAACATGTCTATTACTCTCGCAAGTTTCTTTGTGCTTGTTTGTATTCCCTCCCTCTTGCCCCTCTTCATTACCTCATCCCCAGGCAACCACTGACCTACTTTCTGTTACCACAGATAAGTTTGCATTTTCTAGATTTTTATATGAATGGAATCATACAGTATGTGGTTATTGTTGTTGGTTTTTTGGGGGAATGGGGCAGGAGGAGGGCATTTTGACTTCTTCAGTATAATTATTTGAGTTTCATCAATGTTACTTTGTTTATCAGTAGTTCATTTCTTTTTAATGCTGAATATTTTATTATATGGTTATGCTATAATTTGTTTATTCATTCACCTGTTCGTGGGCGTTTGGATTGTTTCTGGTTTGGGCTTTCTGTTCCATTTACCTATTTTTCTGTTTGGACATCAGTAACACAGTATCCTGATTACCTTAGCGTTATAGTTTAGTTTCGAAGTCAGGTAGTCTAAGACCTTTAACTTTGTTCTTTTTCATAGTTGTTTTCACTATTCCAGGTCCTTTGCACTTCCATATGAATTTTAAAATCAGCTTGTCACTTTCTGCCCCCCAAAATACCTGCTATGATATGGAGTGGGATTGCATTGAATTTATATATCAATTTGGAGTGAGTTAACATCTTAACAATATTGAATCACCCAGTCTATGAACATAGTATATCTCTCTATTTATTTAGGTCATCTTTAATTGCTCTCATCAAGGTTTTGTAGCTTTCAGCAGATCTTACATATATTCTGTCATATATATCACTAAGTAGTTCATATTTTAATGGTATTATAAATTATATTATTTTAAATTTCAATTACTAATTGTTCATTTTCATTATGCAGAAAATTGATTTTTGTACACTGAACTTGTATTCTTAAACATTGATTAACTCACTTAAGTAGTTCTAGTAGCTCATTGTAGATTCTGTAGCATTTTCTTTGTACACAAATATGTTGTCTGTGAATAAAGACAGCTTTTTTTTTTTTTTTTTTTAAAGACAGCTTTTTAAAAATTCCTTTCCAATCTGTATTTCTTTATTTCTTGTTCTTTATTGCACTTACTAGAACCTTCACTGTAATGTTGAGTAGAAGTGGTGAACTGTTTGAGTTTGGGGATGTCTGAAATGTCTTTATTTTGTCATTGTTTTTGAAAGAATTTTACTGGGTAACAAATTCTTGGTTGATAGTTGTTTTCTTTCAGTACTCTAAAGATGTTGCTCCACTGTTTTCTAGCTTGTATTGTTTCCAGTGAGAAATCTCTCATCTTTATCTTTAGTTTGTATTGTTTCCAGTGAGAAATCTCTCATCCTTATCTTTCTTCCTCTGGATATAATGTGTCTTTTTTTCCTCTCACTGGTGTTAAGATTTTCTCTTTATCACTGGCTATCAGCAATTTTACTATGTTGTGCTTTGGTGTAATATTTTTCATGCTTTGTATGCTTAGGGTTTGTTGAAATTCTTTGATACATAGGTTTATGCTTTTCAAAGAATCCGAAATTTTTCCCCCTTATTTCTTCAACTACTTTTCCTGACCCCTTCTCCTTGAGGTCTGCAATTACGTATATATTTTGCTACTTGAAGTTGTCCTAGAGTTCACTGAGCTTTTTTCTTCTCTTTTAGTTTTTTTTTTTTCCCTCTGTTTCATTTTGGAGGATATCTACTACGCTGTCTTCTTCTACATTGTCTCTTGACTGAAAAAAAATGCACAACCTAAAAGTTGAGAATTATGTTTTATTCAGCAGACTTACTGAGGAGTATAGCCCCAGATGGCAGCCTCTCAGATAGTTCTGAGGGACTGTCCCAAAGAGGTAAGGGAGGAACCAGGATATATAGGAGTTTTTACTGAAAAAAAAAAAATGTAGTCGAACATCAAAAGATTATTTCTAAATACAAAAAATAGACATCTCAAGTAAATGATTTTAGTGCTTTTTTATGTATGAGAAGATTCAAGAGTCTGGGCTTATTGAAATTATTCCTTTGATGTGCATCTTAACTATCTAGGACCAGTATCCTGTTTTCTCCATCCTGAATTCCCCTCAGGGTGCACCATCAGGGGTGGCTGTAGTAGATGATGACTCAACAGCCTTTGTATACTGAAACAGCAGGTGACATTCCTTGTCCACAGTCTAATCTGCCATTAGTCCCATTCAGTGAATTTTCATCTCATACATGACAATCTTCATCTCTAGAAGTTTAATTTGGTTCCTTTTGAAATCTTACATGTCTCTAATTAACATGTTCAGTCTTTCCTCAAGCTTCCTGAATATATAGAATACAGTAATAAAAACGCTTTTAATGTCCTTGACTGCTAATTCTATTATGTGTGTCATTTCTGGTCTGTTTCTATTGATTGATTATTTTCTCTTCTCATTTGTTTCATCATGTTTTTTCCTATTTCTGTGTAAGCCTAGTAATTTTTTATTGAACGCCAGACATTGTAAATTTTACCTTGTTGGGAGGTGAATTTGTTTTTAATTCCAAAAAATATCTTTGACCTTTGCTGTGGAATGAGGATGGCAGTTTCTTGGGGACTGTTAGATTGTTTCAGGTCTTGCTTTTGAACTTTTTTAGGTAGGATCAGAGCAGCATTTATTCTAGGAGTGATTTTTCCCCACTACTGAGGAAAAGAGTACTTTTAGTACTCTAACTGATGCCCTGATGCCCTATTAATAGTGAGGATTTTTCAGTCTGACTGGTGAGAATAAACACTATTCTCAGTCATATATGAGCACCAGTCATGTATGAGCTCCCAGTCCTTTCAAGTAGTTTCTTCCTAGCCTTGGGTTGTTTCTTCATACACATACACTAAAATATTCATGATTGTGCCCTTAAATTTTCTATTTCTTGTGTTAAGTATCAAGGGTTCCTTTGTGCGTTAACGAAGTAATATGTTGAGCTTAGAGGGTATTTCTGCTAGCCCATACTGATTAGTTCTTAGATATTTGCCCTAAAAAGTATGTAGGGATAATTACTTGTCATATCTGTGTGTTGCAGATGATTATCCACATGCAAGGAGCCAGCTTGCATCTCTGGTTACCCTGACAGGGCCATTAAGTAGCATCCTCAGGCCTCCCATGGCCTTGGTGGGGATACGTTTGACTGTCCTGACTTAGCTGCCTCTCTTGGTAAATCCGATTACTCAGGGCTTTTAGTCTCAGATTTTACATGTGAGCCTATAATCTTTTTCCGTGTAAACTCAAAGAAACCAATTCCCAATTAAACTGAATTTCTCTAAATCCACAGTCAATTACCACTGATTACTTCTCCTGTTGTGCTTGTATTGTTTTAAATGTAACTAAAAGTAGATAAATTCTTTGCTGAGCAAAAAAGTTTGCATTGAAAACATGTATTTTAAGTTAGACATGCATCAGGAAATGCAAGTGATAGCAATTTTATAAGTCTTCAAATCTATGGATGCTATATATATATTTTGTTTTTCATTATTAATTTTTAAGATTTGAACTTTGTAGGAGTCAATCACGTAGCACCCAAGCACAAAAGGATCACAGTTAACTTAAACTGTTCTTAGACTTGTGATTGCCAAGGGGGAGGGGAGATGGGGGAGGGGTGGGTTGGGAGTTTGGGGTTAGCAGATGCAAACTAGTTTATACAGGGTGGATAAAACAAGGTCCTACCGTATAGCACAGAGAACTATATTCAATATCCTATGATAAACCATAATGGAAAAGAATAAGTGTGTATATATATGTTCTGTATTACAGAATCATTTTACTGTACAGCAGAAATTAACACAACATTGTAAATCAACTAGACTTTAATAAAATAAATTTTAAAAAATAACTAAACTGTTCTTAAAAGGAGATTGAAACAAACATTATGCAATGTATGGCTTTTTTGACACCCAACAAGTCAGCAGATGAACACTGATGAGCTGGAGAAGGTCATGTGAATTCAAAAATGGAGCATGAAGGTACAGGAAGAGCTTTGGAGTAGAAAACCCCAGGAATAACTGCAGCTCTGCCAGTGTCTAGCTGTGTGACTTTGGGCAAGACTTAGCCCACCAAACCTACATTTTACTTTCTTTAAATTAGCATTCCCTGTGTTGTACAGCAGAAATTAACACAATGTTGTAAATCAGCTATACTTCAATAAAAAAAAAATTAATATTATACCACCTACCTTATAACACTGATATGAGGCTCAAACAGTATAATGAACGAAGACATAGTAAATGCTTAATAAATGGTCAGGAGCCTCAGTACCTTATCTTCTTTAAGTGTGTGGAGTTACTTCCCTACTGAAAAGCTTCCACCCAAGTTAAAAAAAAATCCACTCTAAATTTTATTTTTTCATTATTTATTTATTTTTGGCTGCGTTGGGTCTTTGTTGCTGCGTGCAGGCTTTCTCTAGTTGTGGTGAGCGGGGGCTACTCTTCATTGTGGTGCGCGGGCTTCTCATTGCGGTGGCTTCTCTTGTTGCAGAGCATGGGCTCTAGGCGCACGGGCTCAGTAGTTTTGGCACGCGGGCTTCAGTAGTTGTGGCACATGGGCTCAGTAGTTGTGGCTTGCAGGCTCTAGAGTGCAGGCTCAGTAGTTGTGGCACACGGGCTTAGTTGCTCCATGGCATGTGGGCTCTTCCTGGACCAGGGATTGAACCCGTGTCCCCTGCATTGGCAGGCGGATTCTTAACCACTCTGCCACCAGGGAAGTCCCCACTCTAAATTTTAAAATGCATGTGTACCAAGTAAATGGTAATCATTACAGGGAGAAATTTTACTGTAATATTATGGTTAATTTAGATTAAGACAACATCATAGGGTAAATTTGGATCATAGTGGGTTTTCTTTTCAAGTGTTCTATTTGAGATCAGTTGAAGGTAAGTTACTGATGTTTTTTTATGTACTTACTAAAAAACACGCTTCCTTTTTTTTCTCTTAGGGGGAGTTTGTTGCCTGTCTCTTGTCCCTGTTACGGCAAATGACAGATAGACATTATCAACAGCTTCTTGATAGTTTCAATACGAAAGAAGAACTAAGGGTAAGTGGCAGCTTTTAAAGTGTCTAAGATATCTTTTTAGTTTCTCTTGTTCTTATTCATCATCGTTCAGATGGGTTTTTGACGATTGCTTTACCTGATTCCATTAAATTCTGTTTTTTATCAGATTTCTGCACAGATTTGCTCTTCTGTCTTGATTCTTTAAAATTTCTGTACTCAAGCCAAGCAATTAATTCTTATTTTGGAGAAGCATATAGGATTTGAAATGCCTGCCATCAAAGTCCAGTAACCTAGAAACAGAATAACAGAACTAATGAGACAAAAGCAAATAGACTGAGTCTAGTTAAGTGGACTTAGAAATATTGCCTTAATAGCAGATAAGGGAGTATGTATTACAATATTAGCTGATTTCATCCCTCTAAAAACACAGTGAGAAGTTCTGGCTACAACATTCTGACTAGGGAGGCAGAGCTGTATTTGCCATTCTCTGTGGGCTTTGGTCTAATCAATATGCTGTGCTACTCTGACAGTGACATTAAATGGAAGATATTGATGCTGGGTTTGTAAAAATCCAATCCTTGCTAAGATTTAGGTGACTTTAACACTTCCTTCATGGTGTTCACTAAAACCTTAGAAGCTGATTGTCCTCAGTCACAGGAATGACCTATCTTCTGTCCGTATTTACTTTTATTTCTCTTCCATCGCTTCAGTTTCTAGACAGCTTCATACATAAGCATCAAAATGGAAGGGTCACTTAAGTGCTGGTGAAACCATACTCTTTCTCGGATGGGACTTGAACCCAGCCAAAACTCAGATTGGGACTCGAACCCATGGTCTGGGACTTGAACCCAAGTCACCCGCAGATTGGGACTTAAACGCACCGTCTCTGACCTAGGAGGGGACTTGAACCCACTGTCTTTTTTTTTTTTTAACAACTTTATTGGAGTATAATTGCCTTACAATGGTGTGTTAGTTTCTGCTGTATAACAAAGTGAATCACTTATACATATACATACATCCCCATATCTCCTCCTCTTCCATCTCCCTCCCACCCTCCCTATCCCACCCCTCTAGGTGGTCACAAAGCACCCAGCTGATCTCCCTGTGCTATGCGGCTGCTTCCCACTAGCTATCTATTTTACATTTGAACCCACTGTCTTTTAATTGAAACTACTCACCTGGTATCAAGACTTACTGAAGCTCAGGTTCTTTTGTCTCAGAAGAGAAAGAAGTCAGCATGAGGCAAAGCTATTGGCAAAGAGTGAGTTTATTAGCATAGGATGCTTGTGAGAGATAGAAGCTGGCCAGCAAGGGAGCATGGCCCCAAGAACAAAGAGGGCTACACTTTTATAATCAAAGAAAAAGTGGGGAGGGGAGAAGATGACCTTCTTCCTCATTTTTGGGTAGATGTCAAGGCTTACATCATTAGTTCCTCCTTTGACCCTCTATGGTCTAACCGGGACTGTCATGGCGCTATTTAAATCATATGTGTATTAGCAAAAGGGTATTAACATATACTTAAATATGGTAGTTCATCTCAGATTTTGGTATAATGTCCCCCTTCACCTGGTTTCTTTCCCCTTTCACCTATATTCCTGTCTTGGCTACATGCAGAATGCTACTCATCAAGGACCATTAATTCCCTGACTTCGTGTAACATGATTCAGATCCCATACCTACTGTCTTGTGTTTTAACTATCAGGACTTGTGGCTTGAGTGTGCCTGGCCCTTGAATGCACCTGCTCTTCCTAAAAGGTAGTATAGATTGTTGCTAGGTTACTGGATTATTTTGTTGAGTGGTCATTAGCTTACAGCAGTCTCCCAGACTTCCTTAAAATTCCCTTCCCTAGTGGGATTGCTAAACAAACTATTTAATTATCCTACTCTATCCCTATCACTTGGGGATGGAGAATTATAAGACAGTGGTTATAGGCACAGTGTAACGTTTGCATGATTACAAGCCTTCATAGTGCCTTAGAGGAAGATTCCTAGATTTTTTTCAATATAGATGACGCATAGGGATCACTTATCTTTGACTTTTAACTGTTGTATCATCTCAGAAGAATCTTTCAGTTACCTTGGATCAGTTGACAAGCTGAGTCATAGGAAACAAAGAATAGGTTTGGGCAGATGTAATCTATCTGACAGTTGATTAGCATGTGCCCAAGCCTGAAAATATCATGTTTTTCATGCTTATATTTAATCTTGAGTCTAGAATTAAAAATGGATAAAGATCTTAGAACTTACCCACTTACATACAGAAACCCATATGGTTAAAAAGGAAAATAATCGTGCAGTTATTAATTTTCATCACAAGTTGAATATTTAACACAGCTGAGGAACCATTAGGTTTTACTCAAGAAGTCTATGACTTCGTATTTCAAAATGTCACATAGGAAAAATTACATATTTTCACAGGTCCTGGGAATGAGAAAAAAATAGTAGAAAAGCATAAGTTGAAAAACATGATTTGTTTAATCTAGGTATTGAGTTTTATGCTTTAATAGTCATATTAACAATAATAAAGCAAATGAAAGTAATGAATAAAGTGTTTTATGTGGCTTTCCCTCATTTCAGTCAGCCACACACCTTTTCAAGGGACACATGTTTCCCACTTCAAAGTAGCCGGGCCTAAAAAAAAATAAGAAAAAAACCTGGACCTTCAGGCCAAGGAAATTTTTTTAACAATATTAATTACTCTATCTGTCCTTCAGATTGAGCAATTCCGACGTACCAAGTGCTACCAGCATTATTATGTAACCAGAAACAAAAAGGCCAGTTCCTATAGGGGGAAGAGTCAAACTGGTAATGGGCAGTAACATAGGCAAATGAGAGTGGTGAAGACACAGAGTAAGCACACAGTGCTTTGGAGCATCTAGGAATTTCTGCCAGCCCCAACTCAAGGCTAGAGGAAAACTCCCCAAGGGAGGTCTCAGCTGAGAGCTGGGTGGGAGTGTGCTGTCCATCTTTGGCTGAGACATTCAGATCTCTCAACTAAAACATCACCTGAATATCCTAACTGACATACCACAGCTGCCATTCCACCTTTATAACGGTTATTAGAATCTGGAATATTTTTGTTTATTTGTTTACGTGTATCCCCAACTCCTAGCTACTAGGTTATAAACTTCTTGATGTCTGAAACGATGGCTGGTTCACTGCTGTATCCTCAGATTCCAGAACTTGCCTAGCATGCTGTAGGCATTCAGGCAACGTTCGTAGATTGATAGACCGACTGTACAGTGTGAGGAAGACATAAGGCTCTGTGAATGTGCATAGACTTTATTTTGAGGACATTGGAAAACTATGGAGGGTTTTAAGAAGGGACAGACATGATCACATTTGTGTTAAGAAAGACCTATCTGGTTGCACTATTGAATTATCGAATGTTTGGTGAACTTGAGCATTTTCAATGCATTGGTGAGGGTAGAAGCCAAGATGTCATGGACTGAGGAATTAAAAAAAAAGAAAAAGAAAAAGATATAGTGGATGTAGACAGTGTTTCAAGAAGAGGAGTATAAGGTGTCTACTGAAGGAGAACTTGGGATGTCAGAGGAATATTTATCATGGAGGAGACTTAAACATATTTAAATAAAAATGATCATAGCTGGTGGAGAGGGAGACATTGAAGATAAAAGAGGTCCTAACTCACAGGGGGAGGTCTCTAAGAAAGCAGCAGGAGGGACCTAATTAGCCTTGACTGGGAGGAAGGACTGACTGGGAGGAAGGACGCCTTCCCCAGTGTAAGAATGGAAGGGGGATAACTGGAGTGAAGGCAGACTGGAGGGCATTTATTTTACTAAAGGCTAATTAGTCAGCTGGTTTTAATCTGTATTTTAAAAGTTCAGATACCACCTTTTAACAAGTAAAGTTTTCCTGTTCTCAATTTTCTTCAAAGTCAAGTATCCGTATTTATGCTACTGAAATCTATGTTACAAGATTTTCTAAAGATGATAGCACTGATCTCTAGTCCCTTGTCTGAAGTCCTTCTACCAAATGTATTTCAGAAATCAGAATTTTTGAGATTTCAGAAAGATAATATGGCACATATACTGTATAGTATCATATAGCACCTCCAGTAGAATTGGGGGTAGCAACTACAGCTGACCCTTGAACTATGTGTAGTTGAAAATCCACACATAGCCTAGCGTCAGCCCTCTGTACACGTGGTTCCTCTCTATCCATGTTTCCTCCACATCCATGGCTCTGCATCCACGGATTCAACCAACTGCAGATCGTGTAGTACTATAGCATTTACTGTTGAAAAAAATCTTTGTATAAGTGAACCTGCACAGTCCAAACCCATGTTGTTCAAGGGTCAACTGTATAATCAAACATCTCAGTATTTCTGCAGCTAAATAAAATATTCGCCCTAGGTGGGATAAATAAAGACTATGAGTAGTTTGGGTAAGGTTTTGCTGCCAAATGTATTATAAAACCAAAAGTCTTAGAGGACTGTGGGATTTGGGTATTGTGGTAAAGGAACTGACGACCTCAAACAGCAAACATTTATATAGAACTTAGTACACGTAAGGTGCTGTTCTAAGAGGCTGATTAATATTAACTCATTTAATCCTGAAAAGAACCCCATGAGGTAAGCACTATTATTATTTTATTATGTCAGTTGCTTGACTCAGTAAACATTTCTTGAGCACCTTGGCTAGATGTTGGGAATATCAAGACTAATAAAACGATCTCTGTTAATGCCTTAATGTTATCGGGGCATCTAAATCATAAGTTGTAAATGAGTGTGATATGTATAAGCAACAAGAGTGATAATGGCTAACAGTTACGTAGTACCTCCCCAGCCCCACTCCCTCAGCCATGAGGCAGATGCAGCGCTAAACTCTTTTCTTGCAGCATCTCATTTCACTACCCCCTGCGATGAAGATTGATACTATCATCATTCCCAAGTAATTGCGAGGGCTAGGAATTCTATTAACATCTCAGTTCTTTGCTCAGGCAGCTAAACTCAGCTTTTGCCTACACTTCAGTAAACTTCCCTAAACGAAAATCTTTGCTATCAAATTGTATAACATTTCCTTCGTCAGCTCTTTAAAAGTAATGAGGTAGTTCTATTCATGAAGTGAGGACGTCTAAAAAGGCTAAATTGGCAGAGGGAGAGTTTGGGATTTGGGGGGGGGGATTTTTTGTATCTACATTTAGGTTAGAAACTGAGTAAATAAGGGAATGATCAGTAAGGAAAGGTACAACTTAATAGAGTGATATTAATGAAAAATGATAACTGTTATTGGGATTAGACACTAAAAATCCCACATAACCCTATTGGTTTAAAGTAATAAAGCATATGTCCTCTTTTCCTCCACGCACATGATTCTGTTCCCCAGAGATAGTTGCTGTTAACACATAGGGGTGTATCCTCATAGACTATTTTCTATGCTGTATCCTCACACGCATTTTTTAATGGAATCATACTGTTCATACTGGTTGCACGTCTTTTCACACAGTAATATACCATGGACATTATATAGCCCAGTACATTATTCATTCTTCTGAATCTCATTATATGATGATCCATAATTATTTCCCTTTTAGTGGGCATTCAGGATGTTTCTGATTTTTGCCATTAGAAGGGATCCTGTGGTGTACATCTTGATACATATATCTCTATGGATTTGTGCCCTTATTGCTGTAGCATGAATTTCTGGAAGTAGAACTGTTGGATCATGGGATATATACATTTTAATCTTAATTGATACTGACAAATTATATATTGAGATTTTCAAATTAATCTTATTTTGGTTCTTTATTCCTAGCATCACTGCTTTTTTTCTCTTCTTATCAATTCAAAGAGAGATTTGGCCTAGCATTTCCCCATGGGTCTCTAAATCAAAATGAAAGTTGAAAGTCTGTAATTCTCAAGTATCTGCTAAGCCTAGTGCAGTTTTAAACTTTATTCTTGCTTGGAGAACCTGGGTGTCTCCAGGGTTACCGGTGGAGTGGCTTTCAGCATCGTGAACAGTAGGCCATTTCTTCTCCTTGGTCCTCAAGTACTTGTGAGTCACAGCGTCACCTGAAGTGTGTAGGAGCGCGGACCTGAGCGCTGGTCCTCTGCATTGTTTCCTTCCTTCTCTAGAACATGCCATTATTTTAGAAGTGAACAAAAGCAAAAACTAAGCAGTGATTAGGGTTTTTTTTTCCTTCTTCTGTAGTCAGTAATGTTTTATTATACACCTACCTTCTACTGGGGCCATATCCCTGGCATTTTATGTATATAGAGAGCAGTAAGACTCCTGTTTTTTGTTGATTGTGACTTTTCATATAGAACTGTGGTGATCTTGCTCTAAGCCTGACAGTGTACATGTTCTGGAAGTTACGTACAGCATTATTATTACCTTTCATTGTCTCCCTTATACTGGCCCACTAGCTTTCAACAATCATATCTGATCAAGTCTCAAGCCAACTTTAAAACTCTGAGGACTTTACATTAACTGCAGGACAAAGTCCAGTCTTTTCGTCAAGTCTTCCTTATCTTCAGTCTACCTTCCATCCTCATTGTCCTCCATCCCTTTCCAAATACCTTTCATTCCAGTCACTTAAGATTACTACGATTACTTGTATATTCCTAACAAACCATATAGATAATTTTTAATTCCTCTGGATCTTTTTTTTTTTTTTGTCTACCTGAAATGCCTATTCCACCACACCTCACTTCCATTGCCTAATTTGTACCCCGTTAATCCCTTCCCTGATTTCAGCTCCTGCAGTAAAATCCGGCCCAGGTATCAGTTTTTTTAAATGAAGCCTTCATAGACTACAGTCCCCCTCTGTGACAGCATGTGCAACAATGCATGTTATTATTTGTTGTTTCCTTGTATTCTTGATGACTATGGGCTCTCTGAGAGTAGGGGCTCTGTCTTTGTGTCCTAAGCACAGAGCCTGGAACATTAAATCTTTGTTGAATGAATCAACTGTCATAATAAATGTCTGCCTGCTTCAGAAGCCATCTTTTTCCATACAGTTATTTCAACTTATAGTCTTTATTTTATTACAGAAAAATAGTTCTATAGTTCTTGAGGATTGAGGATGATTTGACAGTTATTTTTGCATGATGTACTTAAATAGTCAATTTTAAGGATATTAGTTTCAATGTGATAACGATGATTAACAGTCTTTAATTGAATTCAGACCTTGCATCAAGGGTGTTACACATTTGAAATTTGTGGCAAAATTTTAAAATAAGATTGACTATAGTCTAAATCATAAGTAAAGGAAATGTGTATCTAGAAGGCTCTGTCCCATTCATTGCTCTTGACATAAGGAGACAGTGTCCCGGGCTGTCTACATACCTCATGATGCTTTTTTCCCAAATCTCTTAACTCAAGTTTCATGATCTCAAAAGGCCTCCTTCTGTGCCTCCCCAGTTCTGTTTCATACACCTGATTTCTATCTGTGCTATTCTGATACTATAGTACATGTAAACACAAAACAATGTGTTATATATTGTAGTCAGAAAATCTTTGTAAAACCAGAATTTGATCCTCTTACATGTCTGCATAAAGCCCCTCAGTGTCTCCACATCGCCCTCAGGATAAATTTCCAAACTGCTTACCAGGGAAAAGGTATGAGATTTATTTACCTTGTATTTATTTATTTACCTTTGATTGGTCCCTATTTATCATTATCTTTCTATTTATCCATCTTTTTTTTTTTTAAATTTTTGGCCGTGCTGCAAGGCATATGGGATCTTAGTTCCCCACCCAGGTATCGAACCCCCGCCCCCTGCATTGGAATGCGTGAGTCTTAACCACTGGACGGCCAGGGAAGTCCCTATCCATCTTTTATTTATCCCTACTTACCTACCAGCCCCATTTTTTGCCACTCCCCTTTGCAGCCTGGGCAACCTCTGTCTTGAGTCTGAGGCTTGGAGGTGGCCTTCCCTCTGTGTGGAATACCTGGCCCTCAGATGTATCCTAGTTTGTACCACGTGCGTAAATAGATTAGCATTCGTCTCTCCCACAAAACTCTGAGCTCCAGGAAGGCAAAGGTCACATTCAACTAACTTAACTCTGGTGTGGCATGTTGCAGGCACTCCGTAAATATTATTGCATGAATAAATGAAAGAGTATATTTTACCCCACTAGGTGTCCCCAGCATCTTACACAGTGCCCGGCACATATTAAAGGACCCGATATTTATAAATGAATAAGTGTTAATGATAATGTAACATCATAACAACTGCTCCGGCTTTCTTTTCTATTTGAATGTGAGATTTTTATTGTTTTTGAAGGTTTTCATATGAACGTTCTTACTTGAACCTTTTACACTGCAGAAAAAGTGTTTCTGTAAAGTAACACCTCCCTGTTTGTCTTTTTTTATTTTGAACGCTTATTTGAATAATTACCGGGAATACAGTGAAGTAACCATGTTGTGCTATTTGAAGTAAACAAACAGAAAAGAAACTGCTCCCAGGCAGCCAATTTTGAAATGATGGCATATGAAACACTTATTTCTGTGTGCTGTCCAAACAGGAGTATTATTACAGCAGTGTTCTTTTTCTAGATTATAAAAAAATCTGTTATTTAGTTATCGTTATGTGTGCAAAATAATTTCACATATCTATGCAGAAGTTCTTGTTTAGTGAAATAATCAGAGCTGAAAAGTACTCAGAACAGACAAGGAAATACCATTGTATTGGGGGAGGGAAGGGAGGGGATGCTGAATCTAGCGTTCAGGTCTTAGTGCTTTAAAACATTGGAACTGAGTTTGAAATGTAACCTGTCGCATGGCAGCTGACAAGAAATACTTGCTGAACTAAATTACATGTAAGTACCACAGTGGAAGGTGTTTGTGTTACCATCTGCTAAAACATTAGCCTACAGTTGAGAAATAAGAAACATGTTTGCATACTGTATGAATAGATACGTGATCATATTAATTATTTTTAATCTTCTCTAACTACAAGGGACCTTAAAGCCCCTGCATTATAAAGCCTCAGAGCTCAGTTCCAGAGAGGTTAAATAAATTAACAAGGTCACTGAGCCAGTTAATGACCGAGGCAGGATTACAATCTAGATTTCCTGATTCTCAGTATAATGTTCTTTTATTTCATTGTAAGGTTTCTACAAATGAATGTCCTTGGTTCTGTAAAGGTAGATAAAGCTTAGAAACCTACTTGAGACACTGAAAAGTTTTCTTCAGGGAAATAAAGGTTGATGTCAATACATAAGCATTGGCACAAGGTCCCATGCTGGCACGCCTTTTATTATATTTTGTGAGATAAGTGGGAATAAAAAAATGAGACGGTACAGAAACAGGTTGTCTGTCTCTGCTCCTATACCTGGAATAAGGTCACCTTTGTCCCCTGCACTACAAAAGAATGAGCCAAGTTGCTAGCCCAGAAGATAGATATCTTGCTTCCTGCCGCCAATTTTTCAGCCAATTTTTTTCTCAGTGCAATGGACATCACACTCTCCTATTTCCCCCCACAAAGGGTGCTGCCTCCAATTTCCAATTCCGTTAAAAGATTGGAGGAGAAAAGATGAAACATCAGTATTTTAGAATTTATTTAAACTATTCCTAAGTACTTGTAGACTGTGAAAAAACAAGCAACTCACCACCTTCATGATTTTTTCTTTAATATCTATCTAAGCAAATGCAACAAGACAGGAAACTAAAGTGAGCTGTAACACTTTGAAAGGTACAATGCAAACATCATTTTTCTCAGGGATTATATGTGTTCATGTCTGGGAAACTCAAAAGAATCAACCGGAAAACCGTTTGGAATAAGTTTTAGAAATGCATTAAAAAGGGCTTCTCACAGTTTTAGTGAGCTAATGACCTCCTATCCCAAGGGAGGGCTAGAATGGGAGGTGTTTTCCAAAATTATCTGACCCGTAGTAGAATACATTTGGGAAACTGGTGATTCTGACAACACAGGGAGGATCTGTCTGGCCATTTAAAGAAAGATGACCTATTGGGCACGTTTCCACATGGCACGTACTACACATCAACGTATGTGTGCTGAAGCCAAAGAAGCTAAAATAAATTCTTGTCAAAATATTTATGGGTTTGATCAAAGCTGTTAGAATATGTAAACACACACACACAGCTCCCACCTGTTTCTTAGTTTTCTAGATTCTATCTTTCTGTCTTCTGATGGTATGAGTGACAATCGTAATCTTATGTTCAAGCAGCTTACGTGCTTGACATAATGTATTGTTATGTTATTGTTGGGTTTGATAAATAAAACTCATGTGTTTGGGGTGTTTTTTCTAAGCAAAACCATACTGTTGCCTTCAATCAGATTGTTAAATATATTTTCCTAGAAGTACTTAAGTTACAAAAAAATTTTTAAGTTTTCTAGTTAATAAATCTAAATGATAGCTAGATTGTGCCAATCTCTTTTTGAGTAGGGCAAGCTCCATTTTCTTCATTACCTGCGGTGTGTTATCTTCTTGATTCCTTGTTAAGTATAATGTGCTCCAGCACTTTGAACCTATCTCTTGTAACGTTTTAAGAAATATTTCCATGCCTGGCAATAGCTTCTTGTCAAGAGTGTTTCCAGGTGATCTGTTTAAAGATAACATCTCCGTAAATACCACTCCCCCTGGTATGGCATCTCTGTGAAGAATACCTTGACACTCTCTTAGCTTCTAAGGACTTGTCACTGGGCTCAGCTTAGCGCACATCCATTATTTCTATTTATTCTGCATAGGACCCTCAGATTCTGTAAACCTGCATGCATCCCATTAATACTGCATCTTCAGAATGCCCTCTAAGAAATATGGGATTTTTGCTTAAGATCCTTTTTAATGAACGTAAAATCATCTTAAGCAAAACATTTCTAAATTTTGACACCCACTTAAAGGAAAGCAAAATCGAACCAGGACCATTTACAGTTCTCTTGAGTTGAAAAGTTCTGAAGTTTAGGACACTGTAATAGAAGAAAGAAAATACATTTCCCTGCTAATCTTCTGTTAACTAGTTTTCCATTTTATTTCTAAAACCTACATTTTTGGAGCTTGTGAAGAAAAACCAAAAGTCATTTCCACTGTGCATGAGAAAGAGAAGGAAAAAGGAACATTTGGGAAGGGTAGCAAACCAGCTGGGTGCTAAGAATGGGAAGGGTAATGATTCCCTCTCCTGGGTAAACTATTGAAATAGGGCTCCCTTCTCTGTAATTGCTTTGGAAATGGTAACAACAGCACTGTGTGTGTGTGTGTGTGTGTGTGTGTGTGTGTGTGTGTGTGTGTGTTGACAGTTATAATAACTCAGTAAAATTGTCTCTTTCCTCCTTATCCAAGGATTTCCTGCTGCAGATCTTTACTGTGTTCCGAATATTGATACGCCCAGAGATGTTCCCAAAGGACTGGACTGTCATGCGCTTGGTGGCTAACAAGTAAGACATTTACATTGATAATAATTGCAGCTCATTGCTTAGGGGGAGAGGAGACTGCAAAACAGTCTTTTCACTTTGATCTCAAGTTTGAAACCTCCAAATCCTGGAATTCTTTTTCTTTGCCTCTGAATTAATTTCTCACTCATTTTTTGGTTTTTTGCTTGTTTATTTTTTGTTTTTTTTTTTTTTAATGATTACTATTTGTTTTAAATAGGTAATATATTAACATAGTTCAAAATCAAACAGTATAACAGAGTATGCCTTGAGAAGTCCCCCTCCCATTACCTTATTTATCACCTACCCCCAGCCTGAAGTAACCACTTTTATTAGTTTCTTACATGTCCTTCCATTGTTCCTTTATGCAGGGCCTAGCAGGTAGCACAATAGATAAACTCCCTTGCACACCTCTCTTTCACTTAAATCCTGGCAGTCTTTCCAAATCAACACATACAAAGCTCCTCATTCATTTATGGTTTCTTTTTCTTTTGTAGCTGTATAATATTCTATTAACTAGACGTACCATAGTTTATTTAACCAGCCCTGTTGCTGGACACTTGAGTCGTTTCTGATCTTTCTTAATTCATTTTAACTCAGCAGAATCCATTAAGCATCTCCCATGTACTGAGCACTGGGAATAAGATATGACCCTTGAGTGGGACACATGAAGACTGAAGATCCTGTTACACACCTGAGAAATGTGACCAGCAGAAGGCTGAAATAGTGCTCTGAAGGAAGTTCAGAACTAGATACAGACATATGGGAAGTTATTGATGTAAAAGTGAATCTCTGAGAGTTGATTAGATTAGCTTGTATTAAGCATATCGGGGGGCGGGGAGGTAGAATGATCTGAGGTCAATACTTGGATGAATAGGAGTTAGGAAAGGAGAGTAGGGGATGGTCAGAATGGCAGGAGCTGTTCCTGGAGGGCACAGTGTCATGGATTTATCTGCTGTCACCCTTCTTGCCTCTAGTATCTCAGGATACAAAATGAAGATGAAGTTTTTTTAGGAAAGTGGCCTGATCTCCACACTTGTAGTTTACCCTATTTCATAAGCATTCTTTCCTTCAAGCCCACATATGCCTGCCTCTCCTTCTTCCTTTTCTCCCATCCCCAGCACTTCCATGCTTAGGGTGAAGGTTAGATTCTCCAGGTATCTATTCATAGGCCAAGGACGCTGTATGTCCTCCCCAGATGCCCAGATATGATGGTGGTAACAGCCTCAGGAAAATCGGGTTTGATTTTGATTAGATATGCCTAATGTGGCTTCTGCTGCAGTATACATTTATAAACGGGGAGGTGTTAAAATGCTGTGTTAAAAACTTGGTGAAGTAACAAACAGTATAATATGGCATATTATATTTTACATAAGTACAGAAACAGCTTTTCCATTTTGAAGACTAATTGAGACTCCTGAAATAGCTCTCTTTGGAGTTTAGCATATTTAGTTTGGTATCTGTGAGTAGAATCAAATACCTCTTCATCTGGATGTCCAGATGCTACAGATTTAAGTGGGAGCCGTTGGTCATGTATCTGGCCTTATTACCAAAGAGCAAATATTCCGGGTACCTGGCAAGGGCTATGGAGTGGTCCAGGGAGCCACAGGGGAAGGGGTCCAGGCTGCTGACATCATCATCATACAGCATCATCATTTGGCCATTCTGCCTGCCCTGTGTGCAGAGGGGTATTTTGAGTTGAATTAGAATTTTCAGTGGGGGACTTCCCTGGTGGTGCAGTGGTTAAGAATCCGCCTGCCAATGCAGGGGACAAGGGTTCGAGCCCTGTTCCGGGAAGATCCCACATGCTGCGGAGCAACTAAGCCTGTGCTCCACAACTACCGAGCCTGCGCTCTAGAGCCCGCAAGTCACAACTGCTGAGCCTGTGCTCTAGAGCCCGCGAGCCACAACTACTGAAGCCCGCACACCTAGAGCCCGTGCTCCACAACAACAGAATCCACCGCAATGAGAAGCCCGCGCACCGCAATGAAGAGTACCCCCTCTCGCTGCAACTAGAGAAAGCCCACGCGCAGCATCCAAGACCCAACATAGCCAATAAGTTAATTAATTAATTAAATTGAAAGAAAACCAGCAGCTGTTATTAAAAAAAAAAAAGAATTTTCAGTGGCAGAAATTCAAACTGAAAGTAAATTTAACATTTTGTTCCTTTTGTACAAAGGCGGTGCTTGAGCTTCTGAAAACCATGGCAACCATGTGGCTTTTGATATGAGATGCCATCACGCTCTGCCCCACCTAAACATCTCTACTCCCTTTAGGAAGACTTTGTCACATGAGTGGGTAGAAGACTTGGAAGTCTAGATTCTGTTTTCAAGTAAACATATGATGTTCAAGATTTTCATCTATAATGTTAACCAAATAGGAACATGATTTTGTTAGAGATGAGTTCTGTGTAATGCATTTAACCAGAAGATTAGTCCCATAGCAAACCCAAGAAAAAAGGCCATAAGCGTTTGCTGAATGCAATAACATCATTCCATTGCCACCCAAGTCAGTGCCGATAGGAATCTGGCACTACTTTTCCACTGGCGATGACGGGCTGTGGCAGATCCAACCTGATTCACAGACAGGACCCCAGGGCCTGGTAAAGCACCTGCCAAGTTGGAACAGACCACCTGCTCTTTGCTGTTCAGTTTCCCTCTCCTCTCCTCATTTAACTGCCATAGCCATTTCCCATTCAAATTATGAAAGCCTGTGGGATCTTTCTTGTGCTATAAATGCAATGTAGTTCAGAGATAAGCCTTTAGCTATTTGTGCCTTATCTGTAAAAAACTATTAACCTCAATAATATTGGTAGAAAAATAAATTTCTGAAAGATGTTAAAGATATTTTAAATATGTTAAAGAGCACACACTGGAAGGAAAAAGGTTTTACTTTGTTAAACTGTATAGAAGCAAGTTGCAGAAGCTAGATCTAGGTCCCTGAAGTTGACCACCTTTTCTTCCATGATACTAACTTTCTTAGACAAATATTTGATAAGGGCCCCTCAAAGAGGCATTTCAACCTGAACTCCCACTTTTACTACCCACTTGTTTGCTTAATACGTGTCAAATTTATAGTAACTGGCCGAGAAGTCACCATTGCCCTACACTTGAACTCAACTGAATAGCTCATCCCGCAAAATATGTTATTTTATGTGCTGGTCCTTTCTTCCTGTGTTTTCAAGTCAGTTAAATGCCCTTAACTTTCTTCCGTCAACTGTGCTGTCCCAAATCCTGTAGCTTCTCTGCTTTATGTGAAGTCCTGCCGAAAGCTGTGACTACAGACACCTGGCGATTAGTATGGTCTTTTGTTTATTTCTACCTGAATGTCTCACATTGTGTAACGTAGTAAGTGCGTCCAGGCTAAATTTCACAAGGATAAGAAACTTGACTTCTGCCTGCTTGCAAAGCTCTATTGTGCCTGTCCACTGTAATTTCTTGGTAGGATGAGGACAACTGCTCAATCTGAGAAAGAGAACATAAGGGAGATGAAAATTAAGTACCAAAAGTACAGGACACTTTGAGACAAGCTTCTCTCCACCCCCTTCCATACACATTGCAAAATACAGTACAAAAATAAAGTTACAGCTTTATACATATTTTCAAGGAGATAAATCTTGTAACAGACTTACTTACAGAGAAGAGTAAAAACTCCCTGGCCCTGCAGCTGAAATTTCAGGCCCTTATTTTGTTTATCTTGTGTGCATTTGGCTTCAAACATATACTTTTTTGTGTGTGTTTTTTTCCCACCAAACCCTGAATTGTTTAGCTGATTACTGCCTTCACCAGTTTAGCGTTCAAATGAGATCTGTGTAGCAAATAAGTGATTTATTGAATCAAAGATTCTTAGGGAAGGTCATCTATTCATTCACTGACCTATTCATTCAGTACATATTTTCCAGTGTCTAACGTGTAAAAATAAATGTCATAGAGATAAAAAGCACAGTTCTATGAGAGGGGTTATGAAAGGAACTTTGTTCTGGACTAGGATAGGAGGAGTTTTTTTGAAGGAGTGAAACTTGAGCTGAAATCTAAAGCAGGAATTAACAGGCAGATAGCAAAGGAAGACTGTTCTTATCAGCAGGAATAGCATATACAAAGGCCCTGTGGTCAGAGTGAAGACGGCACATTCAAGGAGCTGAAAGACTGTGTGGCAGAAATGTCAGGAGGGAAGGAACAAGTAAAAATGAGGTTGGAAGAAGACAGGGTCCAGATATTAGGGGGTAGAGAGACAAGAGAGAAGCCAGGAAGGACCAGTTAGGAGCTTAATACAGCAGTCCAGGTAAGAGATGATGATGGCTTGAATAGGTGGATTGCAATGAAGGTAGTGAGAAGATCAATTCTGAAGACAGAGATGATAAGACTTGCAGATGACTGGCTGTGGGCAAGAGAGAAAAAAATTTGAAGATAGCTCTTAGAATTTTGGCCTGAACAGAAGGACAAATGATGGTGCCTTTCACTTAGATGGAAGATGCTGAGAGAGGAGTAGCGTTAGGGGTGGGAGAGGTGAGGAATCTTGTATTGAACAGAAGTTTGAGATGCTCCTAGATACCCAAGTAGGGATGTAGGAGAAGAAGCTGGGCATGCTTGTATGGAGCTCAGAGAAGAAGTCAAGGCTAGAGACATACATTTGAGGGTCATTAGCATTGGGTAGTATTTGAAGCCATCAAACTGAATGAGAGCACCCTAGCAGAAAGTATAGATTGAAAAGAGAAGACTACTTAAGCCTGGGCCCTGGAACATGCCAACCATTCAAAGGCCAGAATGTTGAGAGACAACCAGCAACAGAGACTGAAAAGGAGTAGCCTGTGATGAAAGATGAGAACCAGAAGGGTATAATACCATATGAGGAAAATATTTCATGAAGGAAGGAGTATCAAGAGCTGCTGGGAGGTTGGAGGATGAAGACTGACAATTATCCCTGAGATTTGGCAGTGCGGTGTAGATATTGGTGACCTTGACAAGTGCTGTTTCATGGAGTGTTGGAGATGAAAGTCTTATTAGAGTGAATTTGCGAACAGATGGGAATTGAGAAAGTGAAAGCAATAATTATCGGCTCTTTAGAAGATTTTGCTGTAAAAGGGAGCAGAGAAATGGGGCTATATCTGGAAGGAGATATGAGTACTAGGATTCATTTCTAAATATGGAATATTATGCATGTTGGTTTACTGATAGGAAGGGCACAGAAAAGAGAAATATTGATGGTGCTAAAGAAATCAGGCCCAAGTGAAGGAACGGTGTCCTTGGATAGGCAAGTAGGGATGAGAGCAAGTATTTCTCATTGTGCCTGTCTGTCAGCTTTCCTAAAGGGTGGCACCTGTCCACCATCGACTTGCACTGGAAACTAAATCAACTGTGTAAGCATGCAGTTTAGTTCATCTGACGTTGTTTTTTGTGGTGAGACTTCTCAGTGAAGGAAGCTCACCACACTCAGAGTAGCACTGATCTAGTGCACACAAGGAAGCTTGGCCTTAGCTAGGAGCATTGATACTTTTTCCATAGTAACAGGAAGGAAGACAGAGTATGTGACACTGACCATGAAAAGTTTTATGTTAGAGTAGCTGATCTGTTGAACACCCATTGTACTATTGTTTTTTGTTGATGGTGGTGTTTTTCTATTAGGGTAATTATCTTTAAACGCTTTTACTGTCCAGGAGGAAAGATAGTGATTTTTATCAAAACTGTATATTACTGAGATGAAGGTACCAAAAACTTTGATAGTTATAGCAAATATTTACACAAGAATTGCCTGCACACTGCATCTCCAGGTGAGTTGTGAGGAGCTGGTAGAGAGAATGAATACATGAGGAAAGGCAAGAATACATTAAGGTTTAAGCCTAATAGGTCAGAAAAACTGAGGCTTTTGTGACATGAGTGATTTTTTGCCAATACTGCCCGGAGGAGGAGGTCAAGGAATTTTTAAAAATTCTTCCATTTCAATTCTTGTTCTTTCTTTTTACCTCACCCGCACTGCATGCTTCCTTCACCGAAAGCAAAATTACTGATCCTTTTCCTTCTTCCCCATTTTGGCGGATTCTGTGCTCTCCACTTGGAGTGCCTTTCTCCATCAGCTTTGCCTGTCTTAATTTCAGTCTCTTCTTCAAAATATCTATAGAAAAGTATAAAAAGTTCTACAAGCTTTACATTTTAGAATTATCTAGTACAGCAAGTAATTATCACAAAGCATACATTTAAATACAGGTTTGAGGCTATAGTCATTCAACAAACACTGGGCTAGGCCCTTGATGATGCAGTGTTTAACAAGGACAAATTCCCCAAATGTCATTGCTTTCCAGGTTCCAACCCTTGTTTGTCTTCTCTTCCATCTGTAACACCAGACCTCAGAATGAACTGTCACGTGCATCAGAATCACCTGGCTGGGCCCCGGTGTGATCTCACCAAGCCATAGGCACTGGTGAGACCCTAAAGTCTTATGTAACCTTCAGGTGTTGCTCATGTACTGACATTTGAGGACCACTAGCTCAGATCAGTTTCCCTGATGGCTGTCCAGGATTTTTATCTGCCCTAAATGTCTTTGTGGTGATTTCTTCTGCCCTCTTAACCTGTCAGGTTGTAGGGAAATTGTCGTACTCCGAATTTAGATCTCCATAGCTTTTCAGTGCACAAACATCAGCCTTGTTGATGCCCAGTTTATCCAAAAGGTGCTTCTCTCAATCCATTTATAATTTATGGAGATGGGCTTTTGCTTCAGCAAATTATCAGGTTGGAGTAGTTTTCAAAAGGACAATTTATAGGAGATGAGGTTTCTATAGGAGGGATAGCGTTGCTTAAAAAATACTTTCTAAATGCCAGGAATGAAGTGGCAACTGGAAAACTTGAAGAAAGCTTTGATTTCTTGTGCACCAGTTTCTCTTTTATGTATACATTTATCATGCTGTTCCATAGATTAGGGCTGTCAAAAGTGATCCTTATGCCTGCATTTCTGTAGCAGACATCAGTATTTTGACCGTTTGTAGTAAAAGATTGCAAAGCCTTTCTTAGCTGTTGAGTTGGAGCGCTGAGATTTAAAATGTTCCTATATTCAGAAACTGAGTCATGAGTAAAAGAATAAAACCAAAGGAGCCACACGGTTTTGGATAAATTAGAACAAGTAAAGAAAAATCCTTAAACGCTACAGGTATCCACTACAGTGAAGGAGTAATAATGTATATATGCCTTTAGCTGGCTTGGAGACCTGTGTGCCAGGAAACTGTCTTAGTGCTGAGACATAAAAAGCTTTGGGAGCTGCCTCTGTGACTTGGGCTGAATGTTATGAGCATAAATGAAAAGCAATTGAAGTAGAGTCATTTTAAGAACTTTCTAGCCCTGAGGAGTCTTATTTTTGGAGGTCTTACCCTTCATCATATCAAACATTAAATAGACCCACATGCCACATGCCAGAATGAAAAGCAGTTTCTACAGTTTGCTTTTTAAATTATTGGCCTATGGAGTAAATCATTTAATTCCAATTACCTGTGATTTCTCAGCACTTCTGTTTACTTAGGAATTCTTGTTAAGTTATAAAAAGTAACCTCTAGTTTTTTCAATATAAAAGAAGTTGCATGAATATTAAATTAGACAATTAATGAAAATGATAATGTTGCATTCTGTGGACACGTTATGAACCTTTTTTTTAGCTTTTATTTTGCAGTTTTAGTTTTTGATTCCATAACACTTTTTCAGGGCTCAATATTTTCCAAAGGCCCTGCACCCTGTACCTCTTGTGCCTGATGATAAAGCAGCCTTGATAAGATAAGAGGGTGAGGTGTTCGATCCAGAGCAAGGATGCAAGACCCATTAAAGAACCACAGTAGTCATCGGCCTAAAATTCTAGAAGGCAGGAGAATGTGAAGCGGTGTTGTTTGGAATGTGCTTCTGACTCAGACCTACCTCTCTAGAGCCTTGCTTTTCAAAGGGCGGATTGTGAATCAACAGCATTAACATCTCCTGGAGCTTGTTAGGAATGCAGAACCTCAGGCGCTCTCCCAGGCCTGCCGAATCGTAATCTGCATCGTAACTAGACTACCAGGTACCCGGGAAAGTTTGTCTAACTTTTAAAAGTCTAGAGCAGTGTTTCTCAGTTTTGGGTGTACATAGACTCTTCGGGGAGCTTTACCAATCCTGATGTCCAGGTCGCACCCCAGCCCAGTTATTAAATCTCTGGGGGTGTGATCCTGACATCTGTGTTTTTAAAGCTCCCAAGTGATGAGACTCATGGGTTCTTCATAAAGCCAGAGAGGCTCCATATTGTTTACCAGCAAGCACAGTTCAAGAAGCCGTGGATTTTTTTTTTTTTTTTTCTTTTTGCGGTACGCGGGCCTCTCACTGCTGTGGCCTCTCCCGTTGCGGAGCACAGGCTCCGGACGCGCAGGCTCAGCGGCCATGGCTCACGGGCCCAGCTGCTCTGCGGCATGTGGGATCTTCCCAGACCGGGGCACAAACCCGCGTCCCCTGCATCGGCAGGCGGACTCTCAACCACTGCGCCACCAGGGAAGCCCGAAGCCATGGATTTTGTATATGTGTTTGGGACCCAGCATATAAATAACAAGTGAGTAATCTTTGCCATGGAATAATCTGTCTCACTTGGAAGATTGAGTTTGGTGGCTCCTTTCCGGAGCATTGGGCCCAATAACCCAAATCCCAGATATGTCATGTTTCACTAACACTAGAGGTTATTGTTTCTGAACAACAATCCAAGCTAGAGTTGTGGGCCAGAAGGTGGTTTTTGATGTAAAACTCAGGTGTAGTGGGACTGTGTGTGTTTCTCCATTGGATGTCAAAGCAGAACATTTGTTAAGGATGCAAATTTTTCTTTTTTAAACTTAGAAGCTAACACAACATTTTTAATCAACTAGGCTCCAATATAAAATAAATTTTTTTTAATTTAAAAAAATAAATAAACTTAGAAGCCCCACAATCTACTAGATGCTGGGCAAAGAGTCCCTTCCTTGCCTGATAGCATTTCATGTTCTGACAAGTAAGCTTTAGTTTCATATAGTAAGATTTGAATTAACTACTTGGGAGACTTAATCAGTTACCATTATTGATTTCACCAGTGTCTGGACAATTGCCACTTTACACACCTGTTACTTGCAGGTGATTTGTCTCTGATAGGAAATTCGCTGTTGATATCTGCCATTTGAGAGGGGAGAAGAAACCACAGGACTTCTCAATCTCATAGGCTTTACTTATAGTTAATTTTCATAGGATAATTCACTGAAAGATGTAGATGACATATAAAAGGCACATGTATGTAACACAGTGCTTGCTCATGGTAGAGCAAATGCCCATGAAAATGGTGATTTTCTTCTCTTTCCTCTTCTTACCTTGAGCTTCCACATTCAACCATCCAACTCCTTAACCTCGCTAATCTTACTCTCCTGCCCCACAAGGAGACTATAATAGTGAGTTTTCCAGCAGATTACAATAATGAACATTTAAGTTCTTCAAAGACTATAAATATTCTTGTAATTAGTAAATACTCTTCTAATCTATATTTTACCAGTAGGACAACCAAGGTGTGAGGTTGGTGGGGGTGTTTTGTTTTGTTTCATGTTGTTTTACCTATAGGGTCAGACAGCTATATCCTTCAGTTACAAATCCTGTAATGAGAGCTGGGGTCTCATCACATCACAAGCACTTACTTATGCATGCATCTTAAAAAAGGCCAAAGAGGTTTTAAATATCAATCATTTATACGTTGGTGCTTGGTTTTGGGTGGTTTGGGGAGTGACCTATCTTGTTTCAATATAATGCTATATCTAACATTAAATGAACCAATTGGAAATACATTCAATTTTGAATATATACTCTTTTAGCTGTAAAAAGGAGCAGATTTTGAACAAAATGGATAACTCAAGAGTTAACCAAGAATACTCACCAAATCTTCCTTTTTTAATCTCCCTAACAAAATACATATGACTATATATGCCCCCTCTGACAGGCTTTCCCTAATTTCTCCAGTTCAGAGATGCCCCATTCTCTATATTGCTGTAACACTCGCTGTCAGTTTCACATAGCTAAGTACTGGGCTATAGACAATTTCACAGTCTGTAATGGTTTCTTTAGTGGCAATCTTGTCACCACGAGAGAAGGAATCTGACTTCCAAAGCTCTTACATGCCCCCTAACACCTTAAACGGGAGAGAGCAGGAGAAGCTATCTAATAAATACTCAATATGGTCTGTCATTTTATCCATTTCATCTTTGGGCTCCATCTCTTCTTCTGTATTTTTTAAAAGTCTGACTCTCTTCCATGTTAATAAAATATAGAATATTATGGGTTTATTAAATCATTTTTGCTTTGGAAATTTACAAATTACAAAACATGAAGATATTAATATAATTCTAAGTCATATGAATTCATAGATTTTTCTGCATATCAGTGATGGATTTCTTTTCCTTCTTGTTTTTTCCTGGGCATCTGTTCTCTTTTTTATTTCAAATATGAATTATCTAGTATAGTTCCACAGGCTTACTGAAGGTTTTCTTCTTAGTTACTTTATTCTTGCCTGATAAATGATTTTCACTAACGTGATGTTTCCAACTTAAAATGTATTCTCTTTTATCACTAGCGTTATTATTACAACGGTTCTGTACCTGTCAGATGCACTTCGTAAGAACTTCTTAAATGAAAACTTTGATTATAAGGTGAGTATCCATTTAGATGACTATCCTACTTGGGCTAAAAGGTTTCACAATGTCCCTCAGGAAATTACCTCACGTATTTTCTTTCTCTTAGTAGAGAAAGTTATTCTGTCTACCTCAAATTAATCTTGGGCCCTATTAGTTTATGAATAATGTTAGAAGAGTTTTTCATTATATTTTTGAACAAGCTAGGCCTATAAATATGTTTATCAACCTGGTGGAAATCATAGTGCTTAAGAGGAGAGAAAGTTCTTTATTGTTACTGTAAATTTTAATTCTTATTCTTTTTGATCCCTATGCATGCATGACAAAAAGAACTTAGAGCATAATGTTTTTAAGACATCTTTTAAAATAGAGTTTATGTGAAGAATGTGTTTACAAAGTAAACCCTTTAGTTCCTTCACTTCTTCTTCCCATTTTTTAGAATGAATTAGTGAAAAGAAATAAAAAATGAAAGATTAGTAAGATTCTTTAAGACAGATCTCTATGTAAGTCTGCAGTGTAATGTGATATGCCTGGGTCTCTAAGAATTCTCGATACACCATTTTTAAAATGGGAAATGATAAATAAAAATGGGCAGTGCCTATCCTGGTTTCCCTTCTTAGTGGTGTTTTATGTTTTTTACATCTTTGTTTCTTATTCTTTTAAAAATAACCTCTTTTATATTAAACATTTAATAAAATGTCCTTATTAGGTAACTAGGAAATACAAAAAGTACAATAGAAACCAGTGAAATTTTAATGGTTCCATAATGTCTTTATACTTTACAATAAAGTATCAAAATTTCATAATCACAGTGCTACTTTGTAATATTCAAGTTGTTTCTACTGTTTTATTCTTATAAATTACTCTTTTTATGTGTATTCTTACAAAATAAAAGTTGGCATATATTCCTAGTTATTTCTTTGGATAAATATTTGTAAGTGAAAATATTGTTAAAGACTGTACCAATTATATTTGATTGCCTATATGTACGCCAACACTAGAAGAGACAATTTAGGGGGGCAATTTGATAAAGGGAACAATTTTTTTTGCTTTAATTTACATTTCTTACTAGTTATGTTATTAATTATTCATTAGTTATTAGTTATTAACTAGTAGTATTGAATAATTATTGACTAAAATTCATATTTTGTAAAGAATATGTTCTTGATTTTTGTTCATTATTTTGCTTGGAGTGTTATATTTTTTATTTGTGAGAACTCTTTATGTATAAAAGATATTAACTCTTTATAATATTTCTCCTATTTATCTTTAATTTTACATGGTGTCAGTAGAAAAGTAGTTTCCTTCCATGATGTCCTCCATGTTTTTGGTTAGGTTTATTTTTGGGAATTTTATTCTTATCTCTTTCTGATGCTGTTTTTAGTATAAGAGAACTTAGAAGATTTGTCTTGGTAGGGAATTTTTATATACTCTCTGAATTTAAAGCAATTAGCATATCCAAAAGAGCGTACGTATCTTTTTTTTCAGTTCTACATTAAAAGGGGTTCCAAAAATGAAATCACACAGGAGTAAAGTAATCCAACTTATACCTCAGCCTCCTTGGAGACACGCAGACATGTTATAAGAGAAACAAAACATCTGCCATTTAGCATGTACCAGAGAGCTCATGAAACTTGGGATACAACATTGAAGCAATATAAAAATAGATAGTATTTATTTAGTTAGTTTACTTCTTTGTTATAGAAAATTTCACACATATATAAAAGTAAAGAGTATAGTATGATGAATCCCTCGTGTACCCATACCCAGCTTCAACTATTACCAACTCATGGCCAATCTTATTGCAACTATACCCCCCATTCACTTACCACTTTTGAAGCAAATCCAAGATATCATGTCACTTCACCTGTAAATATTTTTGTAACCCCATAGTATTTAAATATCTCATTCTCGTTTTAGATCTGGGATTCCTACTTTTACCTTGCAGTCATTTTTATAAACCAGTTGTGTCTGCAGTTAGAGATGTTTACACCTTCCAAAAAGAAAAAGGTGTTAGAAAAGTAAGTACCAGTGTATAATCGGGTAAGAATATGAGGCAAATAAAATGTGGTGCCTTTTAAAGAGTATTTTAGTTCAAGTGATTCATAAATCAGATCTCCATAACTAGAAATCATAGTGGAGAGGCATTGACCAAGAGGACAACAAGCAGTCCTTTCTGGAAATTTCACTATTTTGAACTTATTTAAACATTTTTGTCCTCAATCTTTCAGGATTCAAAATTACCATAGAAGCGAAAAATTATGAGACAAATCTGTTTTACTAAAGGATTTACATGAGGATTTGAATTAGAGGCATCAAGACATGTACATTGTACAAAGTTCCAGTTATAAAATGAATAAGTCATGGGGATGGTGGGTACAGCATGGTGGGTACAGCATGGATACAGCATGGTGACTATAGTTAATAATACTGTATTGCATATTTGAAAGTAGCTAGGAGAGTGAATCTTGAAAGTTTTCATCAAAAGAAAAAAAATTTGTAACTAGTTATGGTGATGCATATTAACTGGACTTATTGTGGTGACCATTTTGCAATATATACAGATATTCAAATTGTTACATTAGACACCTAAAACCAATATGATGTTATATCAGTTATACCTCAATGAAAAGTCATCTGCATTAAACATCTTCAATTACAAACATATTGCCTTTTAATTCAGAATGATAGATTGTGTCCTAAAGAGACACAGATAACTTCTTTGTTCTGGAATCTTTTTAACAGGTTTGATTTTTGTTCTATTTCAGGTATGGTGACATGCGGGTAACGATGGGTTGTGAAATTTTCAGCATGTGGCAGAACCTAGGTGAGTGATGAAAAAAGAAGCACCTCGATTTTTAGCTTATCACTGTCCTTTTAAGTGAACAAATGAAGAAGGCCAATTTACCAATGACAACATTTGAAACCAAATGTCTAAATCAATAGAGAAATCTATAGAGAGTAATTGACACTTTGGCATTGAATAAGGTTACAACTAATTCTGTAAATTGGTGTCTGTCTGAAAAATCACCTTTCTTTTGTGTGTTTCATTATTACTGAATGACAAATTTTATAATCTAACATTGTTCCTATAATACATGCTATTCTAGCAATGAGCTAACCTTTCAGAGTTTGGAATTGTAGCAACTCAAAATTTCTAGAACTCTGAATTGAGGCTCTGAATGACAATAAATTTAGAATAAACTTTATGAAACATTGACTTGAGCATCTGTACTCTTAGAAACTTAAAAACCAATGACCTATGTCATGGAGAGTATAGCCAAAGGATTTTAAAGCATCTGCAGTTGCTAAGAAACAATTAGATCCAATTGTGTTAATCTGCCACAGCAGATAGAGCATATTATCTAGCAAATTGGTTGCGTAGAAAACAACAATATTTAGAAGATAAGCTGTTTTAAAATCTCATTGACATAGGGTTGCTTTATTGAAAGTCATAACGTATTTAATTTGGTATGTTAACTATGCAAGTTTATAGTATTCATTTGCTGTTATGCATTGTAGTTCCTCGTGATTTATTAAAGTGATGGACCTATTTGAATTGAATATATAATGACCTGAAAGTATTATATCTTTCCTCTTGGGCTCATCCAAGCACAACTTGGAAATGGCAGGATTTGTTTTCTGTAAGTGAAAATAGAACCATTATCATTTTACTTCAATTCATGTTACAGAGTGATTTTTGACCAGGATATCCCTCAAATGTACAATATATACAAGGCAATTTGAGGAAGCTTTGTTATATATAACTGAGCCCAGTGTTCAATGCTTGCTGATAATTTCAGGGAAGAAAAAGCGAGTTAGCATCTTTGAAAGTAACCTCTGACTGTCTAAAACCAGCCAGAAGAAGCCTAGGAGGTGTCTTTAGATTCAGCTCAAAAATAACATCAGGGCTTCCCTGGTGGCACAGTGGTTGGGAGTCCGCCTGCCAATGGAGGGGACGTGGGTTCGTGCCCCGGTCCAGGAGGATCCCACGTGCCGCGGAGCAGCTGGGCCCGTGAGCTATGGCCGCTGGGCCTGCGCATCTGGAGCCTGTGCTCCTCAACAGGAGAGGCCACAGCAGTGAGAGGCCCGCGTACCGCAAAAAAAAAAAAAAAATCAGTTTGTCTTATTTGAAGAACACTTCTCTCAATCTTCATGTTTCATTGATTCTTTGTGTGTTTGTTTTTCAAAAACAGATCAAGACCCTTGGAATGTCCCTATTGCATTTGGCATTAATTTAGTAAAGTGTTTTCCAAAGAATGCTTCCTTGAAATGCTGTTGTGGCTTAGGCTCTTGTTGGAGCTCAAATGATAAGACCAGGACAGGCTTCCCTGGTGGTGCAGTGGTTGAGAGTCCACCTGCCAATGCAGGGGACACAGGTTCATGCCCCGGTCCGGGAAGATCCCACATGCCGCGGAGCGGCTGGGCTGGTGAGCCATGGCCGCTGAGCCTGCGCGTCCAGAGCCTGTGCTCCGCAATGGGAGAGGCCACAACGGTGAAAGGCCCGCATACCGCACAAAAAACAAAAAACAGAATGATAAGACCAGGACAGATTCGTTTAAGTTGACAGAATGTTAGAAAACAGGGCAGGTTAACCTCTTCTAGACAAATCTCAGTATTGCCGTGTATGGTTATTTCCACATAAATCTTTCTTCAAGCCGTCATACCTGTTCCCTTAGGCCCATGACCCATGGCTTGCTGAATAAAGCTGGCACCTTTTGTCTCACTAAAGAAGTCATTGTGTACTTCATGAACTCTTCTCCTCTATTTTGTCTTTAACAAAAATATTTCTGCCCCTCTGGGTTTTATGTTATGTCTTAGTTTTCATCAGAAATCTATAGAATGTGAAAAATCTCTGGAGCATATGGTCCCCATAACACGTTATGAGGTCAGTGCTCTTAGAACAGTGATAGTAGACAGCATCACCTGGAAGCTTGTAAGAAATGCAAACTCTCTAACTCCTCCCCAGACCCACTGGAATAGAATCTCTGAGAATCTCTGAGACGGGCAGAGCAGTCTGAGTTTTTACAAGTTCTCCAGGTGATTCTTATGCACTTGGCTAAAGATTAAAAGATTAAAAGGCACTGCTTTAGACAACGCTCTCCCCTTTCTTTGTTTTTCCAGCCCTAAAGGCTAGCTCTAGCACTGTGTTAGAAAAGACTTATTATACTCAAGTACAGATTCCCAGCATGACATAGTTCAAGGATAGGGTGAGTGTACATCTTCACTTCATTCCTTTCTGCATTATTTCCCTAGAGTTGCAGTCTGAGACTTCCAAAACATCAGGTGAATTTTAAAGGTCATTGCCACTATACAACAACTGGAATTGGAGAATGTTTAAAAATGTTAAAACCTCTTTTCCAACATATTTTTATAAATATGATATGATAATAAAAATTAAGTATTCAGGGTATTTTGACACCTTTGTAGAGCTTAAGTCAGCTTGTTACATAAGAATATCAAAATACATTAGTTATAATTTGGTTTACCTATAAATATGTCATATTGAGTATTTTGAATGCTAAAGAAAAATTTATTCAGATAATTATAGATTTTCATTTTTAATGGAACAGGCCAATAGATTCAATTTAACATAATCCATAAAGCACTGGCCACGTGCAAGTTATTTTGAGGGATATAAGAAAAAATGGTCCATGCCTATTAAAAGCTTAGTTTTTAAATCTGATATTTTAAACTTTTTGTCCAGTTTGTGTGGAGCACTAAAAAGCTTGATAAAGACATATTCACCATGTTTTCATAAAGCAAGTAAACTGTTATGATTTCATAATTTAAAATCCTCAATAGTTTTTAGTAGATACAAAAAGCACTAAGTTTTGGAAAATAAATTGAGTAGAGGAAATGCCCGGAGTCACTAAATACACAATTACTTGAAACTTTCCAGTTGGTCTAATTTAGAAACACAAATTTTACTGGACAATATATGAAAATCAGGTTTTGGTCATTGGTGTTTACCTCAGAAGTGTGGAAACTCTTCCATATGCTAGAAATAAGTTAGTTTTTGCGTTCTGCTGAGGACAAGGAAAAAAGGGGCATATATAATTTAGGGACTAGTCTACTTTTAAACATAAAGCTTTTTTTTTGATAAAAGAGTTCATATATCATTGATACATAATATAAATATTGCACTATACATACAAGTTTCATACAGAAATGTATAGACAAAACATAAAGCTTTAGGATTTTCAAATCTGATCATTATAGCCCCTAGATTTACCTGTGAGCAGTGGTTCATATGGTAATTCTGTTTTTAAGTTTTGAGGAATCACCATACTGTTTTCCATAACAACTGCACCATTTTCCATTCCTACTAACAGGGCACAGGGTTCCAGTTTCTCCATGTCCTTGTCAGCACTTATGTCCTGTTTTTTTTGTTTGTTCTCATCTTGTTGTTTTGTTTTGTTTTTTTACAGTAGCCTCCCTAATGGCCATGAGGTGGTATCTCATTGTGGTTTTGATAAAACGATTTATTTTTGAAGAGTAAAACAAATAGTGATAAGTGAACACCTTTTCTTAGGTGTGTTATTCCTCAGTATTTTCAATTTATTAGTTGAAGGACTAAAAAATATTCTGTTGCAGTGGGAGGGGAGTAGAGGATAAAATACCTAGGAATAAATTTAACCAGAGGTGAAAGATGTGTACACTGAAAACAGTAAGACATTGTTGAAAGAAATTGAAGGTGGCACAAAGAAATGGAAAATTATCCCATGCTCATGGAAGAATTAACATTGTTAAGATGTCCATATTACTTAAAGCAATCTACAAATTCAATGCAATCTCTATCAAAATCCCAATGACATTTTTCACAGAAATAGAACAAACAATCCTAAAATTTGTATAGAACCACAAAAGACCCTGAATAGCCAAAATAATCCTAAGAAAAAGAACAAAGCTGGAGGTAGCACACTCCCTGATTTCAAATTAAACTAGAAAGCTGTAGTAATCAAAACAGCAAGGTATTGGCATAAAAACAGAAACACAGATCAATGGAACAGGACCGAGAACCCAGACATAAACCCACACATATATGGACAATTAATTTACTATAAGAGAGCAAAGAACATAAATGGAGAAACTACAGTCTCTAATAAATGGTGCTGGGTAAACTGGACAGCAAAAGAATGAAACTAGACCACCATCTTATACCATACACAAAAATTAACTAAAAATGGATTAAAGACTTGAATGTAAGACCTGAAACAATAGAATTCTGAGAAAAATACATAGACAGTATACTCTTTGACATCAGTCTTAGCAATATCTTCCTGGATATGTCTACTTAGGCAAGGGAAACAAAAGCAAAAATAAACAAATGGGACTACATAAAACTAAAAAGTATCTGCACAGCAAAAGAAACAATCAACAGAACAAAAAGACAACCTACCAAATGGGAGAAGATATTTGCAAGTCATACATCCAATAATGGGTTAATGTCCAAATATATAAATAACTCATACAACCCAACAACAACAACAAAAAACAATTAAAAATGGGCAGAGGATCTGAATAGACATCTTTTTCAAGGAAGATATGTAGATGGCCGACAGGCACATGAAAAGATGTTCAGCATCACTAATTATTAGGGAAATTCCTATCAAAACCACAATGAGCTATCACCTTACGCACATTAGAATGGCTGTTATCAAAAAGACAAGAAATAGCAGTGCTGGACAGGATGCGAAGGAAAGGGAACGTTCTTATACTGTTGATGGGAATGTAAATTGGTGCAGCCACTATGGAAAATAGTATGGAGATTGCTCAAAAAATTAAGATTAGATCTACCATATAACCTAGTAATGCTACTTCTGGATATTTATCCAAAGAATACCAAAAAAAACAAAACAAAACACTAATTTGAGAAGATATATGCACCCCTATGTTCATTACAGCATTATTTACAATAGCCAAGAGATGGAAACAACCTAAGTGTCCATCAACAGATGAATAGATCAAGAAGATGCTGTGTGTACATACAATGGAATACTACTCAGTCATAAGAAATGTGAAATCTTGCCATTTGTGACAACCTTGAGGGTATTATGCTAAGTGAAATAAGTCAGACCATATGATTTCATTAATGCAGAATATTAAAAGTAAATAAATGAACAAACAAAATGAAACAAAAACAAACACATAGATACAGAGAATGGATTAATGGTTACCAGAGGGGAAGAGAGGTGGGGGAGGGTGAAATGGGTAAAGGGAGTCAACTGTATGGTGATGGATGCAAACTAAACTTCTGGTGGTGAGCATGCTGTAGCATATACAGAAGTCAAAATATAATGTTGTACGCCCAAAATTATATGTACGCCCAAAAATATAATGTTATAAACCACTGTTACCTCAATAAAAAACAAGACGAGGGAAGGCATGAATTTTCTCCCCCAAATTTATATGTTTGTACCTATACTTGCAAGGATAGTCTACAAAGAAAGAGATTATTCTTTACTGCTGTGTCCCACCTTTGCCATTCATCATGCTGCAAGGTTAAGTTTTTTCTTTCTATTTTTAGTTGAACTAACATTCTTACTAAATATAAAGTGGGCTTCTCTTCCACATTTGCAAACACAGTGTCTTGTAACTGCTGTAGAAAAATCAATACTTCCCTAACAGGCTGCTCTGTGTGAATAAATATACAACAGCCCAAGTAGCAGGTGCCCTAAATACTTCAAAACAAGACCATGTGGCTGACAATTAGAGATGGGGAAAGTATACTAAATCTGTGATTTAAAAAGAAATAATCTAAATGAAGTTTATTTTACCATTGCTATACATAGCTCAAGATTTTGCTTTGCGGATTGGATAAGAGTAAAATTTTCTATGATGGAAGGCTTGTACGGGTTGCACAGATTCTTTGTTCCCAAACTGTTTTCAGTAAAGAAGGCTAGCCTCATACATTCCTGCACAATGATTTAAATGTGGGTATGGCTTCTCTACTGTCCTAGAAAATCAGGCCACAAAATAGAGCGTATGAATTTTGTTTGCATTATGATTGAAACAAGCCAACTGTAAATGACATGTTTTAAGACAATCAGGGAAATTTTAATATAGGCTGGTTTTAGATTAATTTGAGGAATTACTGTTTGCCTTTTTTGAAGGAGTGATAAAGGCACTGTGATTCTATATTTATAAAATGACCTACCTGTTAAAGATGCTTACTGATGTTTGTACAAGTAGAATGTTATGATGTCTCTGACTTGGTTTAAAATTTCCCAGGGAAAAAAATAGTTGGGTTGATAGGTGAAACAAGATTAGCAAAAAAATTTTGATAATTATTGAAGCTAGATGATGGTTATGTGGGGATTTATTTTACTAATCTTTGTAATTTTGTGTACATTTGAGATTTTTCATAGTAAAAAATTTTTAAAAGAAGAAAATCACATTGTAAAATGTCTATAAATGGAAAACACGTTTTAAAAGGAGATTCAACAATACTCAGTGAAATAGTGGTAAATACAATAAGTGCATGCTAATGATGTTCTTTGTTAGAGAGGTCAAGGAATGCCAGACTCAGGAAAGATTAAAAACAAAGATCCGGGGCTTCCCTGGTGGCGCAGTGGTTGAGAGTCTGCCTGCCGATGCAGGGAACACGGGTTCCTGCCCTGGTCTGGGAAGATCCCACATGCCGCGGAGAGCTAGGCCCGTGAGCCATGGCCACTGAGCCTGCGTGTCCGGAGCCTGTGCTCTGCAACGGGAGAGGCCACAACAGTGAGAGGCCCGCGTACCGAAAAATAAAAAAAAAATAGAAACTCTGAGATTTAACATGGATGACTAGGATAATGGACTGAACTCAACACTCATATGCTAGACAAAATCATCTACGTCCAGCCCACCCTCCACCCTCCTTTCCTCTGAATTATCGATACCATACCTTGGAGCACTTGCTAAACACCATTTTGAGCTCACTATTATCACATTGTAGTCTTTTCAGAAAATTATTTTTTGTTTGCACCAACATTTAAATGTTTATTTAGGCTGTATGTTTATTATATAAAAAAGCAAGAAAATTATATAATACAGATAGGAACCACCTTTTTCATATATAAAAATCACCAGTAATATCATCACCCAGAGATAACCACTGTGGTTAGTATTAGGGGATATAATCTTCTAGACTCTTATATATATTTTCATTTTAAATGAAAGATGTACCTGTGTATACTGTATAGTACCTTGCTTTTTCAGTTATATTGAAAAACTTCACTTGTGTTATTCTTCAACCTCATTTTTAATGATTACATAAGAATTTTAATGTGTGAATGTACAATAGTATACATAACCAATTCCCAATGATTTATGTAATGTTTAATTGTATCTTATGGCTTTTTTTAAACTGTGAAAAGGGTAAATCCCTAGTTTTTTAATTAAAAATAATGAAGAAATATTAACATATGGAAATTTACTGTTTATATATCTGTTTAGGGGAATATTTTCTTGCTTGAGGAGACAACTGTAATTGAATGTATTCTCGTGACGACAGTTTTAAACAAACTGTATAATACTAATTTTCTGAAATCTTATTCAGACTAAATATACTGAAACATAAATATTGTATTCAATTTAGGAGAACACAAGCTTCATTTCATCCCTGCCCTGATTGGCCCCTTCCTGGAAGTGACCTTGATACCCCAGCCAGATCTCCGGAATGTCATGATTCCTATTTTTCACGATATGATGGACTGGGAGCAGAGGCGAAGTGGCAATTTTAAACAGGTAGGCGGATGTGCTCCTCGGAGCAGCTGGAAGAGTTTCAGTTCTCTTTGAGCATCTCTGAGCCACTGCATTCAACTCTGAGTTGCGGAATGAGCACCGAACCAGATTTCAGCCTGGGCTGCCTACTCCCAAGCTGCGTAGCCTCAGACACCTCTCTGGTAGTGTGTTTCACTGGGTCTCCGAGAAGCCCTAAAAAAAATTTCATTCCCTTTCAGCTAAAAAATCCTGTGATTTCCTAGGTCTGTGTTTAAGAACTGGCAGAGACTTTATTTGCTCCCAGCTAGACACAACATGGAGGAATCAGAAGGTTAATGATTCTTAAAATCATTGACCTCTCAGTTGTCTGCCCATTGTATTTGGTGAATGGCTTAGCTTTGAACATTTGATGCACAGTATGTTTTATTGCTCTTTGCTTGAAGCATTGAGAATTAATTTAAAGGGAAAAGCAGTAGAAATTGTTGTAAAGGAAATTCTGAGGAGATGAGCCTAACATTTCTCTTTGACATAAGATCTAATAGCTCTGCTCCAGTTTTGGAAAGACAGACGTTCTTATTCCAAAACCAGCTCTCATAGCAGAAATCAACTGCTTTTGCCATGCCAAGTCACTCCTATTGGAGACAGCAGACCTACTATCTCTTCACACAGTCATTGCACTCTCCTGTGTGAAGGATCTTTCTTGCTTCTCCAGATGAAGGCCTTCTCAAGTCTTAGAAGTGATTGTCAACTGTACAAGCAAGCTGAATGCATACATAGGACCCTCCTGTTGCCAAAAGCATGGCATTTCATCTGTATCAATCTCTACATTTACTTTCAAGAAAGCTAGTACATGAATGAAAGGCTGTTTAAAAATTGTATTGGGGAAGACCCACTTTTCTTCCCTTTTCTCTTTATCCCCTTATTGAAATTTGATTCAAAGGGAAATTGTGTTTAGTCCCTTGCCAAAGTCAAATATCCCTCCCTACCCCTAGTTGTTTAACTCTCTCTGGCCAGGCAGAGATTCTTCATTTTCTGTCTCCTCTGTTGCCTCCGACAGATGAGGGATATTTATTTCTGCCTTCCTGATACTGAAGTCCTAAAGGATTTATGTTCTTGAAAATATAAATGTTTTGACTACAGTTTTCAGGAAATATGTCCTTTCTCTCTCACGCTGCCTATTGCTGACTTAGAATATGTCCATGGATCTACCATCTGTACATGGTTAGGACAGATTCTCAACTTTAGCAAAGATTTAGTGCGACCTCGAGCTGTTTTGAGAAAGAAAATAGATACAAAACACATCAAAGATTTAAATGAATGTTTGTGGATATGGTAGTTTGCTGATGTTCTTATATATATCATGATTTAAAAAAAAAAAAATGAGACTTGCCAGCTTTTACAGCTCCTAAATAAAGAATTCAAACATTTAAGCTGGGCTGCAGGCATTTGTGTTTGAATCAACAAATAGAAGTCTTTGGCGACAGCACATGCTACCCTACCGGGAGTTTGAAGTATGTGCCTGCATCTAAATTGGCCCCCTAGAATTCCAAGGGGGTGTCTCCTGTTAACCACAGCTGATAATGTCGCTTTCACAAAATTTACTATGGCTTTTTCCTGTGCAGAAATAAATATGTTTCAATATGCCTAGAAAATCCTACTTGTGAAAGGGAGGAAAGAGAGTAACATTTGGGTCTGTTTCAGGTGGAAGCCAAGCTCATTGACAAACTGGACAGCCTGATGTCAGAAGGCAAAGGTGATGAAACATACCGTGAGCTCTTCAACAGTATGTGAGTAACATGTTTATCTCAAGTGGATTCTGTTCCGGGGATTTGGTGTCAGTGCTAAGCAGCTGAGAGCTACAAAGACAGCTCGGGTCTCACAGGAGTGCTTTGTCTTTGTGGAGTGTGAAATAAAGGAGAATTGCTTAACTGGCGAATGGATCTTGTTATGTTGATGATTAGACATATCTCCTTGTATTAATCTCTGATTAGGGCAGGTTGCAAGTGTCATATAACAAATTCCACTCTTCTCATGCCTAGTAATTTTTAAACTGGGGCTGCAAGATAATGATTTTAAATAGGGTCACGAGTGGGAGAGGAAAAGACACAATAGTGGTGTGATTGTTGTATTTGTGCACAGTGCTTTCCGAAACGAGATATCCTTGGTTGATTTGCTGTTGGGAAAATTAACCCAGTTTGCATCTGTTCTTCAACAATTGATTTAATGCATCGATACTTACTGCTCATTCAGCATTATTAATTTCTTCCTAAATGTTTCTTATTAGACTATCACAGAAGCAAGTCGTTTTTAGTAAATTCTGTGATTAGGATTTGTATGGAGGATAGAGAAATAATATTGTAAGGAGACTTTGAGGTTATCTTACTAAGGAAAGAATGTGATCACTGTCATGAGATGAAGTGCTTATACCAAGTATTCATCCACTGTGTGAAATGGCCAGAGAGGATACATAAGAAGGTTCTAGTGCTTTAGGATTTTAATTCTAGCACTTGTTTCCTCTACAGCTTTCTATGGATCTTAGTCATTTTCAAACCTCTTATACTTATGAAGTGTTTCTTTTTGAAGGAAGAACCAGTTCTTTGTGCTTGGGAAATGTTTGCAGTTCTTTCATAAGTGCAAAAACAATTTAGCAATACATTTTTCTATCACAAAATACGCTTTTACTTATATTTACACCCAAGTATCACCTAAAACTAAATATTAATGCTTTAGTACTGAGAGCCAAACACAAAATTCTGTAATTCGTTTTATGATCATAAGTTTAGGGCAGTGGATACATTAATATATAGGTTTGAAAAGTATTACTAGTGACTGATAGATTTCAACTTGCCTGATTCAAAATCATTCTTGAAGCTTTTAAGAAAATTATATTGAAAGGAAAAGCCAAGAAGGGGTACACATATTTCTTGTGGTAGTGGTGGATGATAAAATACATTCTTTGTACTGAGTCCTGAACAACACCATTTTCCTCTGATACTGTAATTAAACTGGAACTTTTAATAATTATTCACCAAGCCCTCGTTCATTCTAGTGTACAAAGCATCTGTCTTTCGTGACAGCTGGAGTTTAGCAAGAATTCTGATTAAAACCTCATCCAATATAATAAATTGCTTTTGAAAACCACTCTCAGTTCAGTTACTAGTCCTTGGTTTGAACAAAGAACTAAAATGAGAAAACACTCAGTAAAATGAATCTCTTGAGATTTGTGATTAATTATTTATGATAAATTCACAAGATTAATAAACACTCGCATAGCTCCATAGTGCCTCTTATCAACTTTAATAAAGGCCTGATAGCATGCAGTTTGGATTGCTTGTGTGTAAATATGGCTTTGAAATAGAAGATGTACCTTGACGTTAAAATCAAACCAGTAATTACAATATTAAGCCTCTATAATTAGGACTATTTTAAGGTGCCTGATTCATTCCATGGAGATTTTTATTCTTTTGTTGATTTTTAACATATTACTAGAAATATTACTATAAATATTTTTCTTTCATTACTACCTGGGCTCAGAAAAGAAAGTGAAAATCCAACTATATTTCAGGAAACAATAAAATGCTTTTCTGGCAATAGAAATCACAGTGAATTAGTATAATCACAGTGAGTCGCTGCACACATTATGAATTAGGAACACATGCCACTATGGTACAGATTCTCGTTTGTTCTCTGTATTTCATGTCTAAAACTTCTTAAAATTTGTTCAGAAGCTGAAAGGAGCTCACTGCTTCCTGAAAATGTAGTATGTACTATGTATGTAGTATGTACTATGTGTGTAGTATGTAGTATGTACTGAAAATCTAGTATGTACTTGCCAAAGTAGCCTCCTTAGAATGAGACTGTAAATTTATATAGTAACTTCCTTCCTAAGAACTCATCTTTCGCTGACCCTCACGTTATCTGCATTTACCCACGCTACATCTTTTTGAAATAAATAGGGGTCAGGATTGATTGTTTTTGATAATGCTGAAATTGTGGATCATTGCCATCCATGTGATATTCAGAATAAGGTATCAGAATGAAATTCTGCTTCCCTGGATCCACTTCATTCACTCATTCCGCTTCATTTGTTGAGCATCTTCCTGTGCTAGGTGCTCTTCTAAGGCTGGAGATGCAGCAGTGACTGTGCTGTAGGAGAACACAGTGGGGTACCAGTAGCCTCGGGGGTTCTAAAGGGGCTTTCCGGAAGAGGTAACCTCCACCTCAGTCCTTTACTGTGCTCTATCGTGTGTTGCTCTAAATAATTCAGTAAGACTCCAAATCATTTCATAGATCTTTGTTTAGTGATCACACATTTAATTATAGTTTGCAGACAGAGGATTAGCCATGTAGCACATACTTAGGTATCTAACTCTTCTCTTTGGATTAAGAAGAGTGTGCACAGACACAGGTGTTTCATATAAGTGTTGGCCTCCACACAATCCTGTTAGGTAGACTGAGGGTCAAATTCTACACCCTTCATATTCCTTCACAGAGTAAAAGCCTGTTGGGCAGTGTGTCATCCTGCAGGACTGTGGCTTATCCTGCTCTTCAATGTTATGGAGTCCCATTGCCTATCAATTAGCAATAAGAAATCACCTTGGAGTGGGGGGGGAGATAAATTAGGAGTTTATCCTAATTTATCCTAATACACATACTTCTGTATATGAAATAGAAACAAGGACCTACTATATAGCACAGGGAACTATATTCAATGTCTTGTAATAACCTATAATGAAAAATAATCTGAGAATGAATACATATATATGTATATATATAACTGAATCACTTTGCTGTACACCTGAGACTAACACAACATTGTAAATCAACTATACTTCCGTTTTTTAAAATGGTTTAAAAACATTAGAAAAGAATGATGCATAGTTAATGATCTTTTGACATGTATGTAAAGTCTAGTGCATTAGTTCATGTAGCAACCATTCATCATTTTAGTGCCTCAAAAAAAGAAAAGAAGAAATCACCTTGCACTGTGATTAGATGAGTTCCCTGTGTACTCACCATGGGCACATCAGCATGATTATAGACCACATAGAAATATACCAACTTATAGATCAGTGTCACCCAGGTTATCTAGAGAGACTCTTCTCTTCTTGTCTGATAGCTTCTCCTTATCAGTGTGTATCAGGTAAACTGGGAGGGCAAGCTTCCCCACAGAAAGAACTAGCCTGGCCGAGAAAGCAGATGAACTGGGTTCTAGGCTTGGTCCTGATATTTGGGTCTTGCGTTAGTCAAGGGAACGGGCTGTGCAGAGCTGTGCCTCTTTTTACAAGAGGATTCTGTAGCTCAGATTTCTTCCTGCAGCCAGAGGCTGTGCAAATTAATGAAACTCATGCCTATAAAAGAAGTCTCTATATATTTTTAGAATTATTACCTAACTTGAGTTCTTTGTTTTTCAGCCTCTAAAGTATATGAGGTGTGGGCTGTCACTTGGGAAGATTTCTCCATCATCCTGCATTGCTTTGGCAGGCAGATTTTCATTTGAGTACTTGGTTCAATACCAGTTTGGCGTTTAAGCTTGAAACAGGTGCTTCTCAGAGGCTTTTTAAAAGAAAATACATTTAGAACAAACTAGGGGACCTTTCCCTGGGGGATTAGTCAGGGCGAGTTCCATCCCTTCGTGTGCTATTTCTTCCCCTCTTCCCCTCCTTGATCTAGGAAACAGTTCAGAATAAACCAGAAAAACAAATGATCAGGGATGCATAGACACCAGATGAGGAGATAAGACAGAGGGCTGGGCACTGGAATGGTAATAGCAAGAAGAAGCAGTGGGGAGTGGGAAGGAAGATTGAGAGAGAACGTAGCCACAGAGCAAAAAAAACAGCTTTGACAAAATAGCTTTTTTTCTACGAAGCACAGTATAGGATAGGCTGAGATGGTACTTGTACGAAATAGTTTCTCTCTATGTTATTCCTGAAACCAAGATGAAAGGGGAACAACGTTTTAGAAATAATGATCATTAAATTTAGGAGGGCAAAGTATCCTCATATTGTCATGCCTATGTTCTTACTTTTTTCTTTTGGGGAAAGTTCAGTCGTAAAGGTTTTTGCCAAGTATATGGTTAATTTGCCGAGAGGTGGGAGTCAAAGTAAAACAGAGCCTAATTATTATGATTGTTATTGTTTTGTGTTTGCACAGCAGTGCCTCTGCTCCAAGGTGCTTAAGATTAGGGAAAATGTAGGAGGAGAGATGTGGTTCGGTACTTGTCATCAATCTGCTGTAACAACCACATAGAAAATCCTCTGTGATTAATGACAAAATGAATGAAACTGTTGGGTGAGTGCACAGATAGTACAATATGTATTGAGTGGGCAAATGTTAAGTGAAAGGAAAAAACGCAAAACGTCATACCGTCTGTACAAGGATTTTCCTGTAGCAGTTGCATTGCAGTAAAATTGCTTGGATGAAGATGCATTCCACTGAGAGGTAGGAAAACATTTTTATGTGAATAAAGCAAGATCTTACTTAAAAGTAAACTTAGAGGCACTCCTGTTTTCGCTTTTCGCAGTGTGGTTTGGTGTGGTGAGGTGCAAGCCTCTGTTAGTGGAAGAGAGAAGCTAGGAAGCAATGTCTTTGAGCTGTGAGGTGCTTGCATATTTTGAAAATATGATTTATATGCATGTGTTCGTATTTGATGACTTGGATAATGAAAATCAATTTGCTTTGTCAATGCTTCCTGGATTAGAATTCCACTATTTGGTCCCTATCCTAGGTAAGACATTGTTTGCAAATTGTGCTACTTGTGAGATGTTGCAGTGGTTGCTAAGGCATTTAAGGTATTGATGAAAGTAAAATGGTTGTCATGGTGACTGATAAAAATAAATGTTGAAAATGCCCTGGGTTCTTTCTTTTCCAGTCTACTAAAGAAAATTGAGCGGGAAACATGGAGGGAGAGTGGTGTTTCATTAATCGCCACTGTAACTCGTCTAATGGAGAGGTTGTTAGATTACAGGTAAGCCGAGCCCACCCCCCGCCCTCCCGGTTTTCCAGATATGCCGCGCTCCCCTTAGAAAGCCTGAGAGTTAGAATACAGTCGACATTGCCCTTGGGTTAATCACTCAAAGAATTGATAATCAGACCGTGGAACCTTGAGCAGTAAAATAACAGACCTCTAACTAGCTGGTTCAGAGTTTTTTCTTTGCTTTTCCTTTTTTATGTTTTGTTGTACGGGTTTTGACAGTTCTTTTAAAGTCTCAGTGAATTGAGACAGTCCTGTTATTAAAGCAATCTTTTTTCTTGGTGTTTAGACTCACCCATTAGAACCAGTAGATCCATTCATCTTAGGGTGATGACAGTGAAACCAACAATTGTACAACCATGCTGCTTTCTTAGAAAAGGAGAGGGGGGATGAAACTCACACCGTTAGCTTTCAGAGTCATTTTTTGATTTGGAAATGATCTAAACTGTTGAAGCAGTTCATCCCACTTAAACGCATGGTGTTTTAAGAATAAACGCTTCATTCTCACTGCTGATGGCCAGGCTTAGCAGATCCTTCTCACCCCAAGTAAGAGGTGTGTAATAACACACCTTCACTCCTCCCCTTCCTGGAGCCCCCGTCTATTGAGAGGGAGCACAGTCCACCTGGCAGTGAAATTCTCAGCGACACTGGTGCTCAGCAGGGTCTGACTGCCCCCCCTCCCCAGCCTCTCCCAAGCTCACGCTTCCTGGGGCACTGCCTCTATTCTGCTGAGCCTCATCTGAACAGCAACTTGCAAATTGCCTCTAGTCTCTGACAGATCCTTTTTTATTTTTTCTTCCTAAAAGAACAAACTGTGTTCACCCCTAGGAAGGAAGTTCTGTGTTCTGACTCTTGCTTTTTGTTTTTAGGGACTGCATGAAAATGGGCGAGGTAGATGGCAAAAAGATTGGCTGCACCGTGAGCCTCCTGGTTCGTAAACAATTTCCCTTTTCCTCCTTATATCCTAACGTTTGCTTTTTCACAGAAATACTATGTTTTGTTTATCAGCCACCATGTGTCTTTATCTGGGTGTTTCTTAAAAGAGTTTAGATATGTTTTTGCTTCAGGTTGAATTAAATGCCAGAAAATTCTGAGCTTCGAACACTGCAGAATGTTCCCACTGTAAAATCCCAGAGTGACGCCAGGCTTCTCCTGTTGCATCGCTCCTCTGCCCTGGAGTCTTTTGTTGCTCTCCTAGGGAAAAGCATGATGTCCCTGGAGAAAAGTCTTTTCACTTTTGTGTAGACAGTTTCTTTCTGCCCTTCTTATATGTATTCTAGGTTTTAATAAATATTGATGTTCTTTTCTGAACAAATGACAGCTTCCTATTTAGCACATGAATTTTCACTCCCTAGCTTCTTTGCAAATTAAATCCATAATACCACTGTTGTTAAGTTGTGGATTATAACTAGGATGACCACATAGTTTCTCACCCAAACAAGACGTTTTTGAGAATAAAAATAAATATTGGGTAAGGATAATAGGCTACACCAGAACGGTTCTAGGAACACAAAATTTGTACTGAAATGTCTCATAACTAATTATCAAATAGAATGGTATTCTCACTACAGAGCAAAAGAAGGATTATACATTCACATTCCTTTTTCAAATTTTAATATAGTATAAATTGATGCTTTTGATAATTTACCTTAATCAGATTTAAAATACAGGAATGCGCTGTGACTGCTTTGGTTCTAAATTAGTGAATATCATGGTTTGTTTTTCTTGTTTTGCAGAATAGATGAAACCTCACCATCTATTCTAAGTACTTGCACAGACAGAATTCTAACTCTTACTCTGATCCACATGAGTCTCTCACATGCCCTTTTTTCTCTATTTGTCTGCACCTTAAAATTTGTTTTGTCCCCCATTCTGATTCTGTCCTGTCTTAGCTCATCGATTTCAGGTTTTTTTGTTTTGTTTTGTTTATTCCCCTCACAGCCCCTCTTCAGAGCTCAGGATTTTTTGCTTTCTTATGACTGTCTTTTTAATCTGTTTCACTAATTTGTTTTCTCACTGTACTACATCTCTGAGTATATGACTTTGTCCTTTTTTACCACGCCTACCACTTCCTCTTCATTTTTGCCTTTAATTGTTACACCTCCACCTCCAATATCAGTTGCTAAAAATAGTAAGACCTGATCATCCTCTATCAGGCTACCTCTTGTTATGCAGTTTCTTCTGTAATTCTTATCATCAGACCCAACAGTAACCTGCAGGCCATCAGGCCAAGCTCACTGGGTCAACCCATTATCTCTCCTCTTAGCACTTATTTCTAACCTTGAGCACAGTCATTTCCACTTTTAAATTTCCTTTCTGTGCTTTCCCAGCTTTTTTGCGGGCCTTTCACCAGGGTCAAGGTCCTCAGCCTGATCTCCTTCCACGTCCCTGCTTGTACATCAGTATCTGGGGAGAAAAGCCAAGTGCTCTGTCAGCTTCAGGTTTTCTCAGTTTATCTCCTTAATCTTGGCTCTACCCCAACTCCAAACACAAAGTCTCATAAATAGCCTCAAAGGAAAGCCTTTACCTTTTTCCAAAGGAATCGTCTTCCATTGTCTCCATCTCCTTTCACAGCGTCCTCTGTTTAGAGGTACACAAATAAATGTAGACCCTAGGTTCATTTCCTCAACCGGTATAACAGGAGAGATCATTTCCTCGGATGAAAGAATGAATACTTCCACCTAAATGTGTTTATTCTAGTTTCCCAGTAGGAATAAGCCAGAGACTTAGTAAATAAAATCAGTGGCCCCCGTCAATATCCACCTGAGACAATGAATTTATCTTGCTAGTTTTGTACTGACCAAGAATAGTCCTTATCAGACTTCCCTGGTGGTGCAGTGGTTAAGAGTCCATCAGCCAATGCAGGGGACATGGGTTTGAGCCCTGGTCCTGGAAGATCCCACATGCCATGGAGCATGCACCACAAGTCCATGCACCACAACTACGGAGCCTGCGCTCTAGAGCCCGCGAGCCACAACTACTGAGACCGTGTGCCACAACTACTGAAGCCCACGCGCCCTAGAGCCTGTGCTCCGCAACAAGAGAAGCCACCGCAATGAGAAGCCTGAGCACCGCAACAAAGAGTAGCCCCCGCTCGCCGCAACTGGAGAAAGCCCGCGCGCAGCAACAAAGAACCAACGCAGCCAAAAATAAATAAATTTATTTTTTTAAAAAAGAATATCTGTATAGAAAATGCTAACACTTTGAAAGCTGTTCTAATTTCAACCAGCACCCGACTACTTATTATTAAAGGACAAAATATATAACTTTGAAGCTAATCTTTTTAGCTTCTACTCCATATGGAAAGTTTTTGATTTCTAGCTGCAATATGGTTCTTTTTAACCACTCCCTCCCTCCTAGAGATTTTTCTTAACTTTTTGGAAAGATCAATTCCGGATTGTCTTCAGGAGAGCTCTGGCTTTCTTTACAAGATCAGAGTTAAACTGTAGTATTAGGCTGGTAAAAATGGGTAATCTTTGACATGACTAATACAAGGAAATGTAATTATTGTTTTGTTCTTTGTGTCACTAGTTTTGCCAGACACATGTGAAAGATTCTCATCTGCTGACTGGAGAGAGCTTTTCTTTTTTTTCAAGAACTGTTCATTTACAGAGTGATCACTTATTTGGTTCCCAAAGAAATACGCTTCTTACCAGAGAGCTATTAGAACAAATTATCCTTTAATAACATAAAAGCCTGCTATGAGGTTGTTAAATTTATGTTTATGGTACAACAATTCTTGCTAATTAAAATGATTTTGGTTATAGTAGAGATATGAAGAGCATTGTTTACTTAGCTTTTTAAAGAATGCCAAGATCTACAAGGCACAAGACGAAAAGGGGAAGGATAATGGTATAAATTGGAAAAAATATTTTTTATGATGCGTTCAACTAAATGTCATTGTCTCAAGGTTAGAAGAGTCCTCATACTGAAGAATGGACACCTGTTAGGTAGTGGCCAGAAAGTACATTGACAGAAGTTCCTCAGGCTTTGAGCCCAAGTACAATTTAAGCAGCCACATTGGCTAGTTTGGTCCATTACCAAAGCACCTCTCTAGCTAATCAAATTCAAAAACGTTTAGAATTCCTGGACTTTCCCCCCCTAGAAAAGCCTGTCACTGCTTAAAGTCAGCAGATTTATCCCCCCATCACTATTCATTTTCCCTTCTTCTACACACCAAGTAGCATCTGTCAAAATAACAACAGCAAAAAAATAAAATAAAATAAATAACAACAGCAGTAGTAATGATAGCAGTTCAGATGGCTTTAGCAGGGATTTCAAAATGAACAATGATCTGCTTTCTAAAATTGCCTTATGTAGAGTCTCACAGCATCATGCTTTTGCTGGACTCCAGCTTCTTACACTTTTGCTCGTATGTTTACTAAGTTCAGTGAGGACTAATGTACTGTCTGATGTGGTAAAGGAGTGTATGTGGATGCCTATAAAGTGTACCTTTAAAATGGCAATGTAATGTGTCCAGGTAAGTCAGAGTTGAGTTTTTGGTGACAAATGTTAAAACAGTTGAGAGAAGTTTAATAAGATCCAGATACCTCTTTTTAATAAACCAAATATTTTCAATAAGCATGGCCCTGTAACAGTAATTTGAAATAAAATCTCTTATTAATCCCTTTATGTTGTAGTCATAAACTGGAAACCTTTAAAAAGTTTAAAGTTAAAGAAATTATCCTTTGACTATCCATGATCAAATTTAATAAACAGGTTAAAATCTTACATATTTTTAATATTTTTAGTTGAATAGGCTGATTGTCCACTGGCAGTTAAACGAACAAAAAACAACAGAAAGTAACAAATGAAATGTGAATCAGTGGTAATAACATCCCCCCAGGAATTACCAGCCTATTCAATAAATGATAAATAATGTTTAATACAGACAGTGCTGAGTTAAAAATATGTCACTGGGTCTCCTTACTTAATTTTTTAAAGACATTTATACAGAAAAATTCATCTGTTCTCCTGGTTCAAGATATCAAACTTCAAGCACAGTAAAAGGCAGATACTTGACAACCTAATTGTTGAGGAATTATCCCTGCTTGTACTCTTTTTTATAGAACTTCTATAAGACTGAACTGAACAAGGAAGAGATGTATATACGCTATATCCACAAACTCTACGATCTGCACCTCAAAGCACAGAACTTCACAGGTAATTGTGTCTTTTGGCTCAGGTTGGGGGAAGTGGGCAGGTCACTGGTATATTAAAAATAATAACTCCTCTGTTTTTTGAATTAGAGCTGAGGACTCGAGCATTTCTCCTTTAAAAGTGGAATTTATTTTTAATTAGATTTATGTTTCTAAGTACTCTATGTTTTTAATATATTGGCTTTTTTTTTTTTTTTTTTTTTACTATATCTCTTTGTGTAGTTTTTTAGAGGTTGCTTTTGGGATTACAAAAAGCAACTTTTCACGGTCTACTTAAAGTGAGTATTTCACCACTTCAAGTTAAATATAGGAACTTTACGACCTCTCCACTTTACATTGTAGTGTCATAGGTATTACATCTAGGTACATTGAAAACTCCATCGGATAATGTCATAATTTTTAAGTCATATCTATTTTAAAGAATTTAAGAGGTTAAAAATAATCTATTATATTTACTCAGATATTTACCATTTCTGTTGATCTTTCTTCATTCCTGAAATTCTCAATTTTCCTCTGTTAACATTTTCATTCAACCTAAAGAACTTGTTTTAGTATTTCTTTTAGAGCAGATCTAATAGTGAAGAATTCTTAGTTTTCCTTCATCTTTATTTTACCTTCATCCCTGAAGGAAATGTTTGCTGGATAGTGTCTTTGTTTGGACAGTATCTTTGTTTCAGTACTTTAAAAATGTTGTTTTACTTTCTTCTGGCCTCCATTGTTTCTGATGAGAGATCTGTAGTCATTTAAATTGTTCCCCTGTATGTAATGTGTAATTGTCTCTGGTTACTTTCAAGATTTTATCTTCGGTTTTCAGCAGTTCAGTTATGATATATATGGGCATGGTTTTCTTTAAGTTTATCCTGGTTGGCTTTGCTGAGTTTCTTGGATCTATAAACTTATTTCCTTCACCAAATTTGGGAAGTTTTCAGGCATTATTTCTTCAAATATATTTTCTGCACTGATTCTCTCTTTTGGGACTCCAGTTTTATGGATGGCCAGTTTTATGACCTTTTGGTATCATTCTATAAGTTTCTCAGACCCTGGTTTGTTTTTTGGGGTTTTTTTTTTTTCAACTTTTCTTCTTTCTGTTTTTCAGATCGGATCATTTCGCTTCATCCATTTTCAAGTCCTTTGCCTCTCCTCTATCATTTCCATTCAACTATTGAGCCCTTCCAGTGAAATTTTATTTTTATTATATAATTCTAAAATTCTTATTTGGCTGTTTTTTTAATAGCTTCAATTTCTTTGCAAAGAACATGTATCTTTCTATTTATTTCATGAGTGTTCACTTTTACTTCAAGTAGCATGGTTGTAATAGCTATTTCTTAGTATTTGCCTATAATTTCAACAACTGAATCATCTTGGAATTGGCATCTGTTATTGCCTTTTCCCTTTGAGATTTGTTTAGTTTTCCTGGTTCTTTGAATGTCAAGTAATTTTGGATTATATCCTGGGCATTTTGAATATTATGAGAGTTCATCTTCTGGAGAATATTGACTATTTTTATTTTAGCAGAAAATCAGTTAGTTTCAGACCTCAAGTCCTGAGCCCCCTTTTGAAGGTCAGTTTAGTTATCAAAGCCTTTGCAGCACTTTCCTGGTCTTTCCTGCGTGTATGTCACCCAGTGAGAGTCTGGGACATGGACATTTCTCTATACCATAATTCATTTATCAAAATCTTTGTTATGTTGATTCTAGTTCATTCTACACATGTGCAGCTTGGGGGTGAGCCCAAGGAAGTCATACACAGAATTTAAAAATTCCTTCCTCCATCTCCTTCCTCTCTCTGATATTTCTCACTCTTCCCATCTCCCAGGGGCTCCTTTTCCTAGTACTCTCACTTGATCCAAGCCAAAGTACTCAGAGCCAAGGCTTCATCCTCCACACTATGATGTACTATGTACAGTTGGTCTCCCTGGGGACAAAGCAGTGAAAGAAAAGAGAAAAATGGAAGCTGTTGCTGCTGCCACTGTGATTGCCCCTATTGTCACAGTTCAGGTTTACAGCTTTGTCCCTGGGACTCAGAGTGGACCAGAAGAGTCAAAAGTACTCCATCCGGGCTTCCCTGGTGGCACAGTGGTTGAAAGTCTGCCTGCCGATGCAGGGGACATGGGTTCGTGCCCCGGCCCGGGAAGATCCCACATGCCGCGGAGCAGCTAGGCCCGTGAGCCATGGCCGCTGAGCCTGCGCGTCTGGAGCCTGTGCTCCGCAACGGGAGAGGCCGCAACAGTGAGAGGCCCGCGAACCGCAAAAAAAAAAAAGTACTCCATCCCACAGAAGGTCCTCTTCCCAGTCCTCTGACGAGAGGAGCTTTTCTTGGAGCTTTTTCTGTCTGTTTCCATTTGCAGTTCCAGGAGGCAGGGAAGGCTAAGCCAGGAGATAGAAAAGGCAAAAAATAAAAACAAGGACCTCACCACTCTGTGGTCCTTCTTTTGAGTATTGATTTTACTGTTCTGTCTACCTTCTCATTTACTGTTCAGAATTCTCCAATAGTTGCTTTACATATTTTGTCTGGGGATTTTAGTTGAATCAGTGGGAAAGATACACTAGAATGTGCTTACTACATCTTAACGAGAATGAGAACCCTTTAATTGGATTTAGGAACTACCAATCTTAGCCTTTTGCCACACTGTTCTTCCAAAGAACTCCTGAATCATGGTTCCTCCCTCAGCTTTAAAAGAGTAAAAGAACCTTTCTGAAGTGGTGCTCTTGTTCCCAGAATTTAAATATGCCTCTAGCTACAGTTCCACTGTATCACTTAAAAGCATCACTGTTTACTTTTTTTTTTTTTTTTTGCGGTACGCTGGCCTCTCACTGTTGTGGCCTCTCCCATTGCGGGGCACAGGCTCCAGACACGCAGGCTCCGGACGCACAGGCTCAGCGGCCATGGGTCACGGGCCCAGCCGCTCCACAGCATGTGGGATCTTCCCAGACCGGGGCACGAACCCGTGTCCCCTGCATCGGCAGGCGGACTCTCAACCACTGCGCCACCAGGGAAGCCCCACTGTTTACTCTTAAACTGGAGACTTCATGATATCTTTGATGCCTCTTATTCATGAAGTGCTATTGGTTCTGCTTCCTAAACATCAAAACCATTTCCTTTTTATTATTTCCAGTTTCACTGCCTCAAATAAGCCTTCATCATCTCTCACCTGGACTGCTTCCTAACTATCCCCAGAGTTACCTCAGCAAACTTTAACCTGCAGGCCGGCCAGCTGATTTTGTAAAGAAAGTTTTATTATAACTGAGCCACACCCACTTAATTACATATTGTCTAAGGTTGCTGTTGTGCTCCCCTGGCAGAGTTAAATAGTTGCAACAAAGTTGTAGTGTGGCCTGCAAGCCTAAATTATTTACTTTCTGGCCCTTTGAGAAAATTTTGCCAACCCCTTCTCTAGATATAACTCTATCAATTCATGTCTTCTACAAAATAAAGCTCAAACTCTTTATTTGGAGCCCATCATAATTGAACAAACACCTGTCTGCTCAGCCTCATCTTACCTCTCGCACTACATTCCTAATTTTTATCCTTAAGAGCCAGCTCCTATATCATCTTTTCCATGAAGTTTTTACCTTCCTTCACTTCCCTCATCAACTCCATGACCCAGCACTCCCTGCCATGGGCTGAGTTGATATTTACAACTCTTTTCCCCTTGCAATTTTTTCAGATTTCCATTAAAACATTTGTCATGTTGTTTTTATTCATAGTTATATAAGGTGTATGTGTGTGTGTGTGTGTGTGTGTGTGTGTGTGTTAATAGGTACATAGGTAGGTAGTAGAGAGATCTTTAGTTGAAGGATAAGTTCCTTGAGGACAGAAATGATGTTTTCTTCTTAGTCTTCCCAGTTCTTTGACTAGTGCCTAGCAGTGTGAGATTTAAATAAATGCATTACTAATGAATGCACTCAATGAGATTTTAGTACCCTGAGCAGATTTCTCTCCTTCAATATTGGTAATTCCTTAATCACTGAGGAAGCCCCAGTATCTCTTCACACAGATGTGCTGATAGTTTTGATGAAATAAGCTAAGATTTTTGAGCTGACTCTGTTGTCTGGGAGTTTAAGTGGTCATTTTAAAGTAGTTTGTAGCCAATTTTTGAGAGAAATGGTGAACCTAGTTTTTCTATCTGTGAAAACAACCTAGTAGACTTGTTTTATTTTAAAGTCCATAAAAAAAAAGAAATGAGAGAGGGAAGTGAGAACAAACTCTTGCAGATATGTAACAGATACATTTTCATTTTCTGAAAATCCAAATCTGTCTATTTTGGAAACGAATAAATTTTTTTCTTTAATTTGTTTACTCAGCTTGCAGTTTTTATGTTCCCCAAAGTCATAAGAAATAACTTCTTTTCCTATATAACATTTTTCTTATTTCTCTTCTGTCCTCATTTTTGTGTGTCCTTGGAGAAAGAGAAATTGATGGAAAAACTTCTCTATAGGATTCAGTTTAAATGGCTTAACCCTTTCCAGCCCTCTGTGACAGTGCCCTCCATTACTTGATTCATCTCCACTCTTCTCCTGTGTTATTTCTTTTTGCATATTGGTGTCCTCATTGTACACATCTCAAAAGGATGGAATGAGATAGCCCATATTTAATTATGTGATGATGCCTTTTGTTCAGAATTATAAACACTTTTAAAAACATTGTCTATTGGAAATTCTGGATGTGATTCATCCTTCTCTTTTCAATATGTAGTATTGTCTTCTAAAGATGTAGAGGAATAAGTATACAACATATAATAAAACATTTACAATTTGTTAATGTGTTCAAACAACCTTAGTAGTCTGTTGTTAACACCTCAAAGGCATACATGTTTCCTTTAATGCTTCCTTTACACACACTGTTTACCTCAGGTATTCATCATGATTTTCCCGAATCAAATTCTGAAACACGTGTAATTTGTTTACACACCTTTCCCATGTCACCATTCCGTCATTTTTCAGCTTCCTCCGCTGGCCCACCAATGCTTACTTGTTTTTCCACACTTCCCAGGGGCAAGTCACCCACACGTGACCTTCCAGCCATCCCCTGGACCTTCCCAGGGCAAACATGATTTGGAAAGCAGTTTAGGGATTAGAAACTCTTCATTGCTCCCCCTTTTTTTTGCTTTTTTATTGTGGTAAAATATACATAACATAAAATTTACCATCTTACCTATTTTTCAGTGGACAGTTCGGTGGCATTAAGTACATTCACATAGCTGTGCAACCATCACCACCATCCGTCTCCAGAACTTTTTCACCTGTCCAATCTGAAACCCTGTACTCATTAAACAATAACTTCTCATTTTCCCCTCCCCCAGTCCCTGGGAACCACCATTCTACTTTCTGTCTCTGTGAATTTGACCTTCATTGCCTTTTAGGTACCACCCTGTGGTCAGCTGCAGGCTTCAACTGTGGGGAGTGAGGACCCTCAGTCCTCACCCCTCCCCCTTTTCACTGTGACATGGTTAGTCTTAAGGGTATTTTTTGAGTGCTCAGGGAGACACACAAGAAATTTGAGAGACAAAGATGATAATTCCTGAGCTGCGTCGCTAAGAGAAAATAGGAGTTATTTAGTAGTTAAAGCAGAAAGGCTTGAAGGAACAGGCTGTGAAGGACCATAGGTGTCAGTTGGTGTGATAAGTGAGGGGAACCTTAGTTCGGATAACACGAGCAAAGAGTGTGGATGGAAAAACAAAGACACACGTGGGGTTTTCTTAGGTGCTTGGCATGATAAGAATATGTGGGTAATTAAAGATTAGGAAATTATCTCAGAAGGCCTCAGAGAAAAGTAGAAGGCTATTCAAATACAACACAGCTCTGATGATCTGGTTATTATCATCACCATTCTTGTCCTCTGTAAAGCAGTCTTCCATGGCAACCTACATTGTGGCGATTCAGCTGTTTCTGCATCCACTTATTAACCAACACCCTTTAGCGGATATTCCCTCTCTCCATCTCACCACAAGAAAGGGTTTGTCCAGTGCCCAAGCAAGAGAAGCCACCTCTGTCCCTGGTGGGCAGCTGCCTCTGGGTCAGGATGCATCTTGTTTCATTCAGCAAAAGCTGATAATGGGGTCAAGGGGGCTGGAGGCTTCTTAGGAGAGACAGTGGTGGGCTCCCTCTTACCTGCAATAAGTGGAGGACCAGTGGGAATATGTGAGCGGAGGGACCATATCATGGGCAGCCTTCTCTGTCACTTTAGGAAATATGAATTTGTTCTGTTAGTTACTTAGAGTCATTGGCTAGTTTTCATCAGGGGAGCAATGTGATCATTTGCAGTGAAGGAAAGTCATATTGGTAACAGTGCACAAACTGAATGCTGGGGGATAGGAGACTGCTGGTGGGTGATGAAAGCTTTTGCTACAGTCATTGAAGCTACAGGACTGAGCTCACCAAAGGTAATTAAAGAGGAAGAACTGCCAGAGCCTGTGCCTTACAGGACTTCTACACTTGAGAGAAAAGAGAAAAATGATAGGAATCTAGCTCTTTATCGCAACTATATGTTATACATTGAGATAGCCAAATCATAGTACTAGAACTTAACATGTTACTTAAGAGCTTTATGTGTAGTTACCCTTCCAGCAAATAAGTGAAAAAAAGAATTACCATTTATGGATATTGTGGTAAAAGCTCCTACTGTGTCTTTTGAGACGTGTGTGGAGGTGGTAGTTAAATAGATAAATAACATAAGGGTTTGTTCATTTTATTCAATGCAGTAAATGAGTTGGCTGTTATAGTGTTAGATTATTATTATTATAGTCCTTCATCAGTGACAGTGAATTCTGGTTCCTATTCTTGATGTATTTGGCCATATCTATGGTTCTGGAAAAGAAGAGACCTGCAGAATAGCAAGTATTCTATTAAATACACTACCTGTCAACTATGCTTAAGCCTGTGGGTCACCATTTTCACACGTGTGTATAGAATGTCATCTCTTTTCACGTTTCCCCAAGAAATTCCAACCACACCAAACATGTCATGACTTCAGTAGCCATTACTGAAGATTTGTTGGGACTAACCATGGGGGTCATAGCACACAGCCCCCGCAGTTTGTTTTCCCTCTCTGTCTCTCACACACACACACACACACACACACA
>NW_021703776.1:67928318-67951704 GCF_005190385.1 Monodon monoceros | reverse complement strand
ACACACACACACACACACACACACACACACACACACACACACCACACTCAGATTTTTCAGCCTTTTATTATCCAGGAGAATTTAGCTACCATTTTTTGCTTCCTAAGCATGCCTTTTGGAAGATGCCCATAGTCCCACTCCAAGGGATTTACCCGTGAACTTCCGAGCAAACAAAGGCATGTCTCCCCTACCTACATCTTTGAACCAGCTACAGAGATACCCTTAAACATTTTTATTTTTATTATCATATGCTGGTAGCATATGAACGTTATGGGGGAAAAAAGAGGGAAGGACAGAAAGAATAAAGAGAACCAAAAGATCAAACACAAATCTCTGATAATTCCATCTCCCAGGGGAACTCATCATTCATTAACCTTCTGTTGCATATATTCTGGACATTTTTTTCTTTAGTATCATGACATTCAGAAAATAGTATTTTCTCCAATTTGTCCCAAACCAGCCCCGTTTGAAGGGAGGTTCTTTGGGGTCCTGTCTCGATCATCACCTTCCCACTTGAATTTCAGAGGCCGCGTATACTCTCCTGTTATATGATGAGCTGCTGGAATGGTCTGATCGGCCCCTCCGGGAGTTCCTGACCTACCCCATGCAGACAGAATGGCAGCGCAAGGAGCACCTGCACCTCGCCATCATCCAGAACTTTGACAGAGGCAAGGTAGGTGGCCCCGCCCACCCGTGGCATCTCGCATAGTGATTGTCACATTTCCTTTAGTTCATTGATGGCCACCTCTTCAAGCAGGGGCCCTCGAATTTCAATGTGCATTAAAGACTACAAAGAGTTTATTGAAATTAAGATTCCCAGGCCCTACTCCTGGACATTCTGATTAAGTAAGTCTGGCTTGAGGCAAGGGATTCTGCAATTTTAACAAGGACCCCAGGAAATTCCAATGTGTATGAACATGGGACCCCACCTTGAGAAACACTGATCTAGAGGTTTTGACACCCAGGCATTTTATTTTCTGAAAAACCATTATCACACCTCACTCAGCTCCCCAGATTGGCATGTAGTAATCTGCCTCCTTCCACTTTCTTTTTAAGGTAAAGTAAATGAAACTAAATTTGTTCACAGCATTTTATGGCATCCCGTCATATACTGAGAGTTGCCATGGGGTGCTGAAAACCTCCCTGAGCTAATAAGGCAATTCAGCACATCACCTCCCTGCCCCCTGCTCCCTCTTCAAGGGTTTGCAGTGCTCTTGAAGAAAAATAATTGTGAATCTGACCCCAGTTGATTTGAACACTTGGATGCTTTGGTGATATGTGTCTTAGATTTACGTATATCTTCCAAAGTGCCAAGGTTAAACAAGAAATTAAAATACAACCAGTGGCTGTCGTTCTCTTATAAGACATAATTGGGTACACCTAAAAATTTGATGAAAGGGAATTGCTTCTTTCCTATCCTCTTCTATTATTTATCAAACTACACTGACATATCGTTCGTTACGTTAATAGCAAAGAAATGCCTCTGTGCCCTCCGGCAGTAAAGTTTCCACCCTTAAGATAAGCTGTTACAAAACCTCTGGCTGCATCTCTTGGCCCATTCTCAGGAGCTTGTGCTGGATCAGGGCTTGGAGACTACGGCCCATGGGTCAAATGGTTCACTGACTGTTTCTGTTTGACCCACAATCTAAGAATCACTTTTACATTTTTAATTGGTTGAACAAAATCAAAAGAAGAATGATTTGACATGAGAAAATTACATGAAGTTCCCTTTTCATTGTCTATAAAGTTTTATTGGAATCCAGACAAGCTCATGTGTGTCTATACGGATGTGTTTTCATGATTTAACAGCAGTTGAGTGGTTGTGACAAAGGCTGTATGGTCCACAAAACCTAAAGTATTTACTGTTTGGTGAAGAAATTTGCCGATACCTGAGCTAGATCAAAGGATTTCTGCATTTCTCCTTAGAGTAACTAGCTGGGTTAAACCCTCACAATTTCCAAGTGAAATTGGGCCAAACAAGGAATCCACTGTGCCAGTTGTGGATAATTGGGCCTTAGGGGTCGGTGGCAGTTCCCCCCACCCCAGCATTGAGGGCCTGTTTATTCATCTCCTTGACCATTGTGGAACAGCAGTTATTTCAAGATGATAATTTTGTTTCTTTGTTTTTTACCTATAAATTATTACTTTTTAAAAAATTTTTTATTGAAGTAGAGTTGATTTACAATGTTGTGTTAATTTCTTTGGTACAGCAAAGTGACTCAGTTGTACATATATTTTTTTTCATATTCTTTTCCATTATGGTTTGTCACAGGCTATTGGATATAGTTCCCTGTGCTATGCAGTAGGACCTTGTTGTTTATCCATCCTATATACACTAGTTTGCATCTGCTAAACCCAAACTCCCACTCCATCCCTCTCCCACCTCCACACCCTTGGAAACCATGTCTGTTTTCTGTGTCTGTGAGTCTTTCTTTGTTTCGTAGATATGTTGATTTGTGTTGTATTTTAGATCCCACATACAAGTGATATCATATGATATTTGTCTTTCTCTGCCTGACTTACTTTGCTTTAGTGATAATCTCTAGGTTCATCTGTGTTGCTACAAATGACATTATTTCATTATTTTTGATGGCTGAGTAATATTCCATTATATGTATGTGTATATATATATATATATATATATACACACACCACATCTTCAACATGATAATTTTGAAATGATGCCAGGAAATGTTGTTTTTGTGCCATATGTTAATGACTTGTGGTGGGTTATCATTTCCCATTCTCTAAAGATTTTTAATAGCTAACACATTAATTACATGCTGTTTTCATGCATAAAATTGCAGTGGTACCTTAAGGGTAGGTTATAAAGGTTAAGAAGTAAGGCTTGATCATCTGAAAGCAGTCACCTCCTGACCTCTGGGTGGGAGTTAGTAAATGTTGTGAGATCACGAACATTTATATCATTCATTTGTCCACAGTGTTGGGAGAATGGCATCCTCTTGTGCCGGAAGATTGCAGAGCAGTACGAAAGTTATTATGATTATAGAAACCTGAGCAAGATGAGGGTAAGGTACCTGGATGCGTCCTAATCGGGTTACGGAATCCTTTTCTGCTTAGCTTTCCAATATGGCGCAATGACATTAGCTTTGTGATAGTCTTGATATGTCTTGCAGAAAGCTTTTTAAAGATGCCTTTCCTCTGAAGCATACTCCTCTATTTATACAGAGAAATAGCATGTTGATCTGTGTGATTTTTCTGATTAATATACAAAAAGGGAGCCCTTGATCTATTCTAAACACATCTGACGTATGAAATATAAAATTTAACCCAAGATAAGTACTTTCAGTTTGTTGAGGAAACTCTCCACACTATTAGAAGAGCTTGCCACTTGCACACAAATCTCTGTAACAATGTACCATTCTTAGTCCCATAATCTGCACAGCAAAAGAGTAAAAATGACTAGCTGACACGTTTTTAACTATTTGGGGGTTAACTTCTATAGGTGTCAGATCTTTTTCACTTCAGAAATATGTTTTTATTTGCTAAACTGAAACCAAGGTCTTAGTACCCAAGAGCCCAAGGAGTCTAATATTTTGTGTCCCTGAACAAATGTTTTATACCTTCTTTTATTTCAAATTCATGCATGTCCCTCTGGTACTCCAAGTCCTGTTCTTTAAAGTCATGAACATTTGGTGTCATCTTGTCACACTTAAGCTCTTCAGGGTTTCTAAAACAGGATCATCAGCTTTTATATATACATTTTTAAAAAAGATGATGATGTTTCCTTTTAATTCTGAGGTAGCAATTTAAGAGATGATCTCATAAACCCTTAACAGCTCAAAATCCCTTACACCACAAGTAACTTTTTCAGCTGGCAGGAGCTGGCCCTGTACTTTGGGCGTAGTATTTCATGTCAGCAGTTCATCGATATTTCTCCTAACATCAAAACCAAGGAGGAAAAACCTTGTTTTAACTTCAGTCCATCATGCGGGCGCTGGCAGGCACTGCAGTTTTATATAAAAATGTTGTTGTGCTTCTCTTGGCATCCTGTCCCTGGAATAGAATCGAGGTTACAGTGTTTACCCATTAGAGCCCTTGGGTGCCATAGTCACTAAGATTTTTATAAACCCAAAGCATTGCACTTCATGCCAACTGCTCTTTGGGGGGCTGTTACCGGGGGCGGGGGAAGGGGGAATGTTTTCAAGTGAAATATTAGTCTTTCTGTGGAAACCCTGGGGATGATAATACCATGAATGGGGAACCATAAGCTTTATGTACTTCGTAGTTCCAACCTTGTCAAAGACACATTTAAGAGCTTTCAGCCCAGACAGCACTTTGCACTATGGGCCTCCTTTGGTTTGGTTTATTGGTTTATCCCTGTCCAACCTGTACAAGGTTGCACCTTCCAAATGTCCCAAATTACCATGACCCAGGAAAACCAAATCCACAGGTGAGTACGAGAATTCTCCAGAATTTGCCTCTAACAGTTCATGTTAATTTTTATCTTACTGTGAAGAAAATATTTCCTCGATAGACCAGGTGCATAGAAATCATTCTTTCTGGTAAGAACATATAATAACATACTCGATCATTTAAAGCAGGGGTCGGGAAACTGCAGCCTGTGTGCCTCGCAGAATTGAGTAATTGTGACAGGGACCATGTGGCCTGCAAAGTCTAAAATATTTATTGCCTGGTCATTTACAGAGTAAGTTTGCTGATCCCTGCCTTAAAGCACAGAAAGGGAGTCAAACCTTCTTTTCTGCAAACTGAACTAAAATGATGTTCTCCTTTTTATAGAAGAAATATCCTCTTCTATAAAGTGGTAGAGCTAAAAGATGAGATAAAATGATTAAAATTTCCCCTGTTCTTTGCCAGATGATGGAAGCCTCTTTGTATGACAAAATTATGGACCAGCAACGTCTTGAACCAGAGTTCTTCAGAGTTGGATTTTATGGGAAGAAATTTCCATTTTTCTTAAGAGTAAGTAATATACTATTTAATTTGCTTTTATACTTCCAATATAGATATCCCAATCAAGCAAACTAAGATCTGAATGACATTTTATCCTTTTAAGACAGGGTAAAATAACGTCATGAGATTTTCTTTTAACTTTGTAGTTTGCAAACACACTCATCTAGTAATTTCCCAAGATTCCAAATAATCATTTGATTTTTCTTCTTAAGTTTCTAAGCTTGCTATATCTCATGAGCAGTCTCTGGAAATTACAGTTGCTTCCCCTGTGTGATAGAGAGTCTCTCTTCAGAATGTGGTTTCCGTAGAGTTAACATTCAATAGAAGTGGCTGGAGTTGCAGAAAACATAGCAGTTTCACATTATATGCAAACTCTTCCTCCAGAATCACGTGAAGAGCATTTTTTGGCCTAGTCGATTCTGTGAAAAGCTAAATGGCACCCAGCAAAGAGATGCAATTTATTGCTAGTAGAAACTATTTCTACAAAGGAAAATTTTCCAAACTCTCTAAGGTACCTACTGGATAGTAAAATACTTGATTCCATTCTCACCGTTGTTCACACTGTACGGAGTAGTCTCTTATGTGCTTGAATACTTATATAACATTTCGATAAGTAACATCCCACTTACACTTGCTTGCCTAAAAGCATTGGTTGGGAGAGGGAATTCACCTCCCCAGGCAACTAAGGAGAAGTATCTAGGATAATTTTGTAACACTGAGTGAATTCATTACAAACTTTAAATCTCAATATACAAATATTTTGATATTTATGTTGCCCTAAATACCTTGCTTTAACTGTTAGTACCTATGGATAGATACAGGATGGGGATACTTGAAAGCAAACAGAGAGAAGAAAGATTTGACTTCATTTTTTCTTTAATAATCATTAACTTACCTGCCTTTCAGAATAAAGGTTTAATATATATAAAACCTTTATTCATACATATATATAAAATACCCAAACACCATAGGCAAAGATTGATTTAGTATTACATAGAACAAATGCTCAAATAACAAATCAATCATCTTTAGCTGATTGAAATGACCGTGTATTTGAGTGCCACGCAGACATAAGTAAAAGCTCTTTGTTGGATTAAAGAGGAGCCACGTGACGTACCCGGTCACATTGTTGGCTCTGCAGATGGACCTGCCTGAAGACAAAGGAAAACTTGATTCCAAATAAAAAATAGTGGCAAACTCAGAACACATGCTGAATTTGAAAGACTACATCTTGAAAATGGACATGCTGGTCCTAGGCTGTCATCAGCCACCCCCCACAGAGTACACAGGGCCTGGGTCCAAGTTCTGAGGGGAAGGAAGGACGTTCTAGAGCTGTGAGCTGCACAAAGGGCCGAGACCCCACAGGAGGGTCCAGACATGACTCTGCTACTGCAGATCCCCTTCCTCTCTTGGCTCAAAATCATGCAAAGATGATGTTTTCTTATCGTACTCAGGGCTACCTGATCCATTATGCACAGTAGATACAGTGTTTAGAGACCATATTATTCTTAGATGGCCCATAAAACTGTTTTAATTTCTTTTAAAAATCAGAAGAAAAAAGTGAACTTTTTTTTTGATTTTTTTTTGATGTGGACCATTTTTAAAGTCTTTATTGAATTTATTAAAATATTGCTTCTTTTTTTTCTTAATGTTTTGTTTTTTTGGCCATGAGGCATGTGGGATCTCAGCTCCCCGACCAGGGATGGAGCCCACACCCCCTGCATTGGAAGGTGAAGTCCTAACCACTGGACTGCCAGGAAATTCCCAGAAAAAAGTGAACTTTTAGGTTAAAGAAAATGTTATAGTATATATTATAATGTATATTATACATTAGATTAGTATTCATCTATTTGTCTTTACACCAAATGAGTCATACAATATGATTTTTAATATTTTTTATAGAGAAAGCAGCCCACAAAAGTGTTGTAGCCCTGATCAAATTCTGAATTCAGCTAGCAAGTGTATTATGAAGTATCCTAGATGTCTATCTAGTATGTGCAATTAGTGTTAATTAAAAGTGTAAAAATCAGAAGCAGTTTAGGAGCCATAATTTTAAAGGGAATTTAGCAAATTAGAGGACTGCATCGGCTAATAAAATGAATTTTGTTAAAAAGTCAATTGGAATAAATCAATCTCTGTATCACTGTTCTTTTGAAAACAGTTTTTCTAGAAATAAGTGGCATTTCCTTCAAAATGAAAGAGAAGGGTCACCCTCTATTGGTTTCTAAAGAGCACTGTACCCTTTGGAATCATGAGGCTAGACCTTTTTTTAGGAAATCAGATTCTAGTCTGTTCTTTGATTTAAAAACAAATATCAACATTAAAAATTTCCTTTCATTGTTTGATCAACTTCCAGAAAATGTTTAAAGCTCAAATAAATTAATGTATTTATATGATTGTATGATCAAAGTAGGTTTTTTTTACCCTCATGGAAAATGGGTTCTTTACTGACAATGTTTTATATGCATAGAATATGTTTGAATAATGATTTGTCTAAGGAGAATGACTGAGGTCAAGGATGGGAAAAAGATTTACTTTTTATTGTATGCCCTGTGCTATTTGGGAATTCTTTATACCACAGGTATGTATTTCCTTTAAAAAAAAAAAAAAAGACAATTAAAAAAAAGTAAGTATTAATAAATACGACCCAGCAATTCCACTCCTAGGTATGTATAATCAGAATTGAAAACATAGAGCCACATAAAGACATGTACACGAGTATTCATAGCAGCATTATTCATAATTGTCAAAACAAGGAAATTGTCCAAATGTCCATCCACTGATGAATGGATAAACAAAATAAGGTACAGCTATACAATGGAATATTCAGCAATAAGAAAGGAACGAGGTAATGAGATATGCTACAAAACGGTTGAACCTTGAGAATATTATAAGTGAAAGAAGCCAGTCACAAAAGGCCACGTGTTACGTAATTCCACTTATATGAAATGTCCAGAATAGGCAAATCTATGGAAACAGAAAATAGATTAGTGGTTGCCAAGGACTGAGGGGAGGGGAACTAGGGAGTGACTGCTAATGGGCATGAGTTCCTTTTTGAGGTAATGAAAATAATCTGAAATTAGGTAATGCTGATTGTTGCACAACTCTGTGAATATACTAAAAGCAACTGAATCGCGTACTTCAAAAGGGTGAATTTTCTGGTATGTGAACTGCATCTCAGTAAAGCTGTGGTTTAAAAAAAAGAAGCATTGATGGAGGAAATGCTTAATTCCTCTTTATTTCTCAGAAACTCAAATATCAGACGCAAAATTTATGTTTATTCCAAAATGATTTCTTAATACCACTGAATGACTTTACACTTAGAGGAACACCCCTGATGTTACAAATTGTTGTGATGTATAAGCATTTTTTTAGAACTGTTTCAGTTTTTTGAGTATTCAGATATTTATTTGGGGACTTCTGTAAGATGCAGGAAGGTATGTATTATCTTATTTTATCAAGCAAATTTATTATCTTTTTTAAAAAGTTTATTTTATATTGGAGTGTAGTTGATTTATAATGTTGTATTAGTTTCAGGTGTACAGCAAAGTGATTCAGTTATACATATACATACATCTATTCTTTTTCAGATTCTTTTCCCATACAGGTTATTAAAGAGTATTGAGTAGAGTTCCCCGTGCTATACAGTAGGTCCTTGTTGATTATCTTTTGAGTAGAAAAAAAGCAAATAATACAGCATCAGAATGTATGACTTCTATCAAGAAAGTTTTAAATATAGGATTGTTTGGGGGGTGGTCTTAATTTCTAGGGAGTCTGTCTTAGCTTGTGTTTTTCAAAGGATCGTGATTTAGTGAGAGGCTTGTGGGGAACTGTGGCAGGTTCTCAGCACCCAGTCCTGCTGTTGTTTCCTCTGCGTGCCTGCAGCTGCTTTTTCTCAGCTGCAACCCCGGGCCCTCTGCCCACGGGTGGTTTTTAACTTCCTCACTTTGGCCCAGACTTCTTCCTCGGGGCATTTGACGCAATCACAGAAACCTCACAGAGCTGAGAAACACTGAGACCCTTGGGCCTTAACTCCCCAGACCACAAATCACTGTATTTCTTAAAGATCTGCAAGGCACGTTATCCCACAATCTTTCTTGGTCTCAGTAGCTCCTAGGAGTTTTTCCTGGACGTACCAGGCCACGTTCAGAACAGAGAGAGCTCAGGCCTTGGACTCAGACCTGAGCTTAAATCTCATACAAAGTATGTAACCATTTTGATCCTCGGTTCTCAATTATAAAATGGGGGGCGGAGGTAACAACCTCTCAAGTTTATTTGAGTTAAATAAGGTATGTGCAGAGAGCCTAGTCAATGATTGTGCTCAACAATTATAATTTCATTATCATTAAACTGTCAGAAAGAGTTCCTCCTTATCGATAACCGAATCATAAAGGCACTTGTTAGAAACGTGCCCATCTCTCCAGCTCTGTGGCCTCCATCAAGGATGACCTTCACCATTCTTTCCTCAGTGAGAGAGAGTCCTAACCACAGAATGTTTATACATATTGTAAGAACAAAACCAAAAACAGACAAAAATTTAGCAAGACCTTAAAAGTCCCAAATCTTAGCTTCAGCCAGTTAACAGGATTCCTGGCTACAGAAGGCTGAGCTGAGTTGGGGATGGCAGGGAAGCATCCTGTACCAGCCCTGTTGAGAACTGGAATGCAGACAGGCCTAGTCTTCCTTTATACGGAAGGATCTAGGAATGAACGTGTTAAGGGTGATCTCAGTGACCTTTGTAGAAGGAGTGCAGTAAAATGTATTTTTAGAGATTGCACTCACTTTGCTTTCTTCCAAATTGAAAATTTATCCACTTAACTTGATATCCAGTTTATGAAAATAATCTGTAACACATGTGTTCGCTAACATTGGAGGGAACAGGATTGCTTTGTTTTGTGCTTTGGTGCTCTGAGAATCAGACGCCCCTTTGCACCTCATGCAGGTGAACCCAGAAGAGTGAGGCATGCTACTGGAACTTATTAAAAGCAATAGAGAGTTATGCTCATGACCTTTGCTCTGCATTTTTAATATTTGGGTAAATTCTTTAGACTGTTCCAGTGTATTTTTTTGGTTATAGTCTATTGATGTTGGGCCTATGCTTAGTTATCGCCAGTGTCATTTATTTTGGCTTCTCTCTGTAATTAAAGCACCCAATTTTATGGTCCTAATTTTTTTTTTTTTTCTGATTTCACCTCCAGAATAAAGAGTTTGTGTGTCGAGGGCATGACTACGAAAGGCTGGAGGCCTTCCAGCAGAGAATGCTGAACGAGTTCCCCCATGCCATCGCCATGCAGCATGCCAACCAGCCCGATGAGACCATCTTCCAGGCAGAAGCTCAGTGTATCCACACCTAGAAGGGCTGGATTCCAGTTAGATCACACTGGCCTTTAGCTGCAGAGCATTTTCATGCAGGTGGTTCAACTACCGATCCCTTTTCAGTAGCTCTGTTCTTACGCTCCCTCTTTCTCATCGTGTTAATTTTAGGTTAGCTCCTTCCAGACAGAATTATGATAGTTACTCTCATGATTTAGTTGAAAAGAAATCCCTTAAGGATTCTGTTAAAGAATTTTCCTCCTTTTAGTTACAACTTTTCTTATCTCAGCCCTGCTTTTAAAGCTTCTTTTTAGGGATTTCCCTTAGAATAATTTTCCTCTGGCATCCCCTGTAGAAACTACTTGAATTCAGTTCAAGGAAATGATAGCACTATGTTTATTGGGACATATCATTACCCCCTTTTCCCTTGCTATTTTTATTCTGGATGGAAGGGGAGAGAGTCCCCCCCCCCCACCCCGTATCTTCCAGGGACTCTTAGCCATGGCATCCTGGACAGCACTTCATCATTTAATAATTGCCGTATAATTGACACTCCCATTGTCTAAACGTGAACAACTCAACTGAAATTACACAGGCATTAGAGGCAAAGGGAATTCACCCCAGCACTCTTTTCTGAATTCCTCTGTCTTTTTCTGAAACTGATGATCTTAAAGAAGACCAGAAACTCCCCCTGAAAATTACAGGTGCCATTTCAAAGTAGAAACTTAAATGCACTAGAAGCAAGAAGTTATGTAAGGAAAAAATTTTACTATCCTTCTTTGAATGAGAAGAGAAGAAGGTAAACATACAAGTAAATATGATAGCCTTTAAAGTAGTTTTTAAAAGTATCAACTACAACTAAACACTCTGCTTATCAATACAAGATTTGAGAGAGTGGATACCACAAATGTGGGAAGGCTGGAGACAGGAGCATATGAGTTACTATCAGTACTGGTTACTATCTTTGGTTGCATGGGTATTTGTACATTGTTTTACAAACAAATTTTAAAAAGACCATACGTGCACTAAAGATCAGAGTGTCTCACGACCAAGGATTAAAATTAAAACAATCCTGAGTATGTGAGATCCAAGCCATTCCCACCCACCCCCAACCAAAAAGAAAAAATAATCAATGATAAATAAATTCACAGGACATAGAAATTTCAAACTGATACTTTGTCAGAATCACCTGTGTAAAACTACTTTAAGGCTTGTAGTTTGAGAGGTGATTTGCTATGAACCGAGTTCTTGGTGCCTTCTTGGCAGTTTTGACTTGGCTTCAAATAGAAACACCAGATTGTTCCCCAGCCTCTTCTCTCTGCCACAGCTCAGCTCGAGCCAGACTTCCACGGAGTTTGCCAAGTCAGGTTCCCTCCTTGACTCTTGAATCCTAGATTTGCAGATATATGCCGTGACTCCCATCCCGGACAGCCAGGAGGTCCTGCAGAGAGAGGGTGTCCCGGACAACATCAAAAGTTTCTATAAAGTGAATCACATCTGGAAATTCCGCTACGACAGACCATTTCACAAAGGCACTAAAGATAAAGAGAATGAATTCAAGGTACTAGGCCGTTCTTATGAGACGCGCGGTTTCCTCAGATAGACTGTGAACTCCTGGGGGCAAAATGCTTGATAAATATTTACTCAGAATAGAGTCAAGTGATAAAGCTAGAAGGGACCAGAAATCATGTGGTCTAGTTCTCAAACTCTACCATGTATCAGGGTGACATGGGGTGCTTTCTCATCAAGCAGATTTCTTAGCCCAGGAATTCTGACTCATTGGGTCATAGAGGAAGCCCTGAAGTTTATGACGATTCTAATGGGAGTGGTCCTCGGTCCAGTTTTTGAGCTCTATGATTCATCTCAGTCCTCTCATTCATTCACGTTTAACCAACTGTGGGAACCTCAGGATATTTATTCTCAGTTACAAGAGACTGCCACGAGCAAAGGATGCTGAAGGAACAGGGGATTCTGAGACAGAACCACTGGGGAGCCTGCTGGTGCAGTGGGAGAGTTCTGTGCTATCTTTTGCTGCATTTTCTTATTAGAACGGTGTGTAACTAGGACTTCTGAGAGGACCCACAATGAAAACAAACCATAGACTGTTTGCATGGGTTGAGTTCTCCACCCTCAGCAGTTCCGATATGCCTTGCTAATTCTCTCTCAGCCGGAAAGGGCAAGGTTTCTCACAGCCACCCTGGGGGAAAGGGGCAAGATTGTTCCACCGATAAATTATAATCTGCTCTTTCCTTGTTAACAGTGACAAAGTGAGACCACACAGATCCCCAGTTAGTCAGTATTTCCCCCTAAACAGAGAATGTAAAATGAATGTAGGATTGTGGGTGACTTGGCTTAACTTCTTTCATCACAGCGTCTCTACTTAAGCTGGGAGATGTTCTCCTATCAGCTATGATTGTCTGATGTGAACTTGCCTTGTCACCCCTGCCTAAGTGTCAGTCCCCAGTGCTCCCAGCAGTAACTTCAGGAGTTACTCACAGCCAAGTGATCAGAGGGAAAGCTGGATAGTTTTGCAGTGTTTTGATAGGACTGAGCAAAGCATAGTCCTTTGGGCAAGGAGGTTGATGGGTTAAATATCAAGGCCAGGAAACAACTGGAAAATAGCACTAGGATGTTATTGAAAAGATCCATGACCATTTTCTAATCCTTTTGGATACCTTAATTTTTCTTTTGGCCTTCCAAAACCAATTAAAGATCATTAATGTGTAATATAGTTTTCATTGCAAGTTTCCAGTAGGTAAAAAGTCCAAGATCCACCAGAGCTGGACAGATGACTTGCTCAGAGTGGCGTTCTAATTACCCCAGACGCTGCACTAGAACCCGCACCTTCTGATGCCGTCTCCATTGCTTTTTCCGCTGCACCACATTTCCTCTTGGCCATCACGTTAAATATTTATCAGTGTTGTAGCAACCCTCCTAAAATAAATAAATAAATCTGGCTCCTTACTCCTGTGTTCACAGCCCTCAGCATCTGGCTCCAAACTGCCCTTGCACTCACCCACCCTCCCTGTCAGCTCCTGCAGCACCGAACTTCTCCCTCCATCTCCTGCCATGCCCTTTCACAAGCCGCCCTTTCACAAGCCGCTCGCATCTCTGCGCCTGCTGCTTCCTGCTGCCTGCACCGTCTCCCCCGCTCTCTGCCTGGCAAACTCCTACTCACTCTTCAAAATTCCACTCACGTGTCACCTCCTCTGAGAAGCGCTGTCCTCCTCCCACAGGATGCTGGGCACGCCTGCTTTCTCCTCTGTTTTCCCCCAGCACCTGGAGCATTCCTTTCTCCTCTCCCTGAACCCTTCTGGATCTGCTTACCCCTCTGTCACCAGCAGAGCACGCGGGGCCCCTGTCACCAGGCCTCTGCCCTATTCATTGCAGTAGGTCTTGGCTGGCACAAAGAAATCCTTCCATTTGTTGTTGCTGTTGAATAAATGGCTCTATTTCAGGAATTTTGTTAAGTTTATTATCCATGCAGGAATACGCTTTAAGTAAGAAACATGAGGCAGAGATGCAGAAGCCTCCAGAAGCCTGGTTGACAAAAGAGAAAGTTGTCATCAACAGCAGCTCTTACCAAAGGCAGCCATGGTTTCACGTGTCACGAGGGTGCTCATCCTGGCCAGGGGAGCCCTGGCTCTTACATACAGACCCTCCTGGATCACAGCAGTGAATATCGGCACGAGAAAACGTGGCACAGTGCCTGTAGCAACGGAGAAGTCGGAAGTTCTAGTGCAGGGGTCCTAGGGGCAGCTCTACAGGTGATGGGAATGTAGCTTTGAGCAGGTCACATGCCCCTTGGAGACTTAGTGTTGTCATCTTTAAAACAGAAAGATCAGGCTATGTGATTCCTAAAGCCCTTTCCTCCTTGAGGATTCTGTTATTCTAATCCGTGTCGAATAGCTGATACTACTACTTACCTCTTCCAAATAAAAATGGCTAGACCCCTTGCAGAGTGGAGAGAGTTTAAATTAGAAACTTAGGGGAAATAGTAAAGAAAATAATGTGATGACCTGTTTTTATATTTTTAAGCATGCTGTCTGGAGTAGATGATCTATTCTACATAGAAAAAAGTTTCAGGTGATATACAATGAAATTTACATAAGCTTCAGTGTGTCTTACTGTGATAGCTTCCTAAGTGCAAAGGGGTTGCTGAAGTACTGGAATGAATACTGAAGAAAAGCTGACAAAACCGAAAACTTGATAAAACTGAACGGCAAACAGTCATAGCTCAGTAACTAGAAAGAAAGGTAACTTGGGGACCTAATTTGTTTTGTATTTCGTAGAGTCTCTGGGTGGAGAGAACATCATTATACTTGGTGCAGAGTTTACCCGGAATTTCCCGCTGGTTTGAAGTGGAGAAGCGTGAAGTGGTAAGGATCAGAGCTTATTCTCAAGAACTTTCTCATCACCTGGTGCCAGTCTGTATATTTTTTGCTTCTGCTTGGGACTCAAAGTCCCTGGAAACACTCATAGTAAGTTAGTGAATGTTTGTGATATTTATTGACCGCTATGACCAAAGCTGGAAGGGGAACATTACCATTGACCTAGCCCAGCCAGCCAGAGGGATTCCTCAAAAATAGCTGTGACTGCAGCATGTCAACACCTCGGGCCCTTGAGTTAGAAGAACTGGAATTCCAGCTCTCCTAACTACTCTAGCTATGTGACCTTCACTGCTTACCTTCAGTGCCAGGCCACTGGAAGAAAGTTATCTACATTAACGTATTTAATCACCATACCAAAGCTACAAGGTATGTATTCTTTTTTGTTTGTTTTGTTATACACATTTATTTTACTTTCAGATTCCACATATAAGTGGTAACAGAGTATTTGTCTTTCTCTGTCTGACTTATTTCACTAAGTATAATACCCTGTAGGTCATCCACATTGTTGCAAATGACAGAATTTCATTCTTTTCTATGGCTCAGTAATATTCCATTGTGTGTGTGTGTGTGTGTGTGTGTGTGTGTGTGTGTGTGTAGATATATATATATCTCAAATCTTCTCTATCCATTCATCTGTGGCTGGACACTCAGATTGCTTGTATATCTTGGCTATTGTACACAATGCTGCTATGAACATTGAGGTGCATGTATCTTTTTGAATTAGTATTTTCATTTTCTTTGGCTATATAGCTAGGAGTGGCATTGCTGGATCATATGGTGGTTCTGCTTTTAGTTTTTTGAGGAACCTGCATACTATTTTCCAAGGTGATTGAACCAATTTACATTCCCACCAGCAGTGGACTAGGGTTCTCATTTCTCCATATCTGAGGTATGTATTCTTATCCCCATTTTCACAAGTTTTGACAAGAGGTTAAAATCCTTTGCCAGAGGTTCCATAGCAAGATACTGAAAAAAGATAAACTCGAACCCAGATTTTTCTGACTCCAAAGCCAGTTATGTTTATCACTTCTAGCCTTATAAGGCAACATGAAGCCAGTGTCAAGCCCCAGCACAGTATCTGACACACAGTACGTCCATGCTGTCACAGTTCACAGTAGAAGGGATGCTGCTGTGTTAGTCTCCCTGGGCACCAGTGGAGAAATCAGTGGGTGTCATTATAGAACCTGGAAACCACAGCACCCAAGAAGCCTTCGGGTTGTAAAGCACACCTCCCAGCTCCAGTCCCCAGTTGTGGAAACAGAGAGAGCAGTTGCCGAAGGTAGCCACGTCCGGACTGAGACCCCGCCCCGTGCCTGGGCTGCTCTTCAAGCTGCCAGCACCTTGCTGTCAGCCACAGCCCTGCAATCTCAAGCATCCCTTCTCCCACCCTTGGTATATCCATTATGTCTCGGGCCAGCCACTGTCCTCTGGCTGATAGAAAATGTGCCAATTGTGAAAATACCATTTAACCCCTTCCTTTTTTTAAGTAACAAGCCCACTCTGTCAATGAATAAGAAAGAGCACTTCTTGCCCAAATTGTCTTCCAAGAATGGCTTATCCTACCTGAAATCTCTCTAAGCATTGAAACCACCCTCAGCTTATCCTATTCAATCACACTAAGGATTTAATGGCATCTTCATTTTGCTGGGTGGAAAAATTCATACAGCTCCCTTAACAAATTGAACTCAGTCCAGCAGATTACATCAGTGTGGTTGTGTTCTTGTCAGGTCTGAGTCAAGGGTCCACAAAGCTGGTTGCTTACATGGTGGACCCTGCAGCCTTCGCGGAAGAGGAGAGGCTGCTGACATCAGTGCTCAGAAAGTCTTATTGTTATGCTTCCTGCTGAATGGCATGGGCCCAACCCACAGAGATGTTCTTAGTCATCCATGCTGCATTAATGATTCAGAGAGCTTTGTCAGCTGCTTGCTACCGAGAGCATTAAATTCTGTGACACTCGCCAATGTTCCTAACCTTGGAAATATTATATACACACACACATACACCCCGCTAATAAAACACAGCATGCTGTTAATGATTAAAGGAGCACTACTAAACACAACCTTTCAAAATCAGCTGCCTACTTTATTGGAATATGCAATCTTATATTCTGTCAAACAGAACAAACCCAACTGGGCCATTTTGTTCCCTGAACACAGCGCACTTCTGACAACCTCATGTCTTTCGCTTATTCCCACTGCCTGGCATGTCCCCACCTTCTATTAAAGCTGGTTTACTGCTTTAATTCCTAGTGTGGAAGGTCCTGAAGATCTGGGCACAGAGTAGGTACTCAATACATATATGCCACACTGAATTGAAATTCCTTATGTGCCATGCCAGAATCTAAAAGATTCTGAATACCAAAAGATGTTTTCACATCTTGAGGATAATATACTATATGCACCCTATGTTACCTTTCTAAAATCAGAAATATTCTGAGTTCTGAAAACATGTAGCAGCAAAGATTTCAGATGAGACTGTGGGCCTTTATTCTCTAAATTGTAACCCCAGAACATATTATTGAACATATTCTCCCATTCTTTCAAAGATGATAATGCCTTTGAACAATTGTTTCCTCAGTAATTGTTTTTATTGTTTTCAAAACAAACAGGATCTTTTATTTTTTTGATTAAAAAGTAAGCTTATTTAAAAAATTTTAAACAAGATGAAAAAGCTATAAAATAGAATGTACAAATAATGATTTTTTAAACTCTAAAGATAATGACAATCATCATTACACTTCATATCATATCCATCAGAAAGTCGTGTGGCTCTATGGTACTTTCAAAATTACCCAGAATCTGACCACCCCTCACCTCCCTACTGATAGTGCCATCTAGTGCCTGATTTCTGCAGTAGTATAAGAGGTCACCTTGTGTCCTTCTGCCCTCCCCCTGCTGCAATCACTTCTGTACACAGCCCCAGTGTCCTTTTTCAACTAAAGTTATATCAAATAAAAAGAGAGACAATATACAATGAACCTGGTTTACCCATCATTTTATTTCACCAGCTATCAAAAAGGCCAGTTTTGTTCCATCTACACCTCCCTCCATTCCCTTTCACACTGGATTATTTTGAAGTAAATCTCAGACATCATTTCAGCTATGTAAGAATATTTTAGTCTGTATATTAACCAAAAACATAACCATAATACCATTATTCCATCTAAAAATTTTAACAATAATTCCTTGATCATAAAATATCCAGTTTATTCACAGTTCTCCAAGTCTTTATTTTATAGGTTTTTGTTTGTCATTGTCATCTGTTGTTTGAATCTGGACCCAAATAAGGGCCACACATTGAAATTGGTTGAAATACCTCCTAGATCCTATTTGATCTGTAGGTTCCCCCGAATTAATTTATTTTCCTTGAAGTTTTTTTGTTGAAGAATCCAGGTTGTTTATCCTGAAGTGTTTCCTTAAGTATGGATTTTGCAGACTGTGAATCAGTGGGATCATTTAACATGTTTCTTCCTATTTTTTTTTTTGTAAATTAGCAGTTAGATCTAGAAGCTTGATAAGATGTTATTTTGTTTTTATTTTTTATCTTTTCATTTTTTGCAAGACTACTTCATGGGTTGTGTTATATGCTCTGGTTGGCAGCCAGTGACGCTCGTTGCCCCCATCCAGTCATCTCTTAAGGGTTACAAAATGGTGGTATTTTATCGTTCTTTCTTTGTTTGTTGATTGGAATACTTCTGTAAAGAGAAACATGCCCTCATCACCGATTTGATTACCCTAAGGTATAGGAAAGGAAGGATAATGCTCTATTCTTTCCTTTTATTTACCAGTTTTTTTTTTTCCACACCACGAAACTTGTGGGATCTTAGTTCCCCGACCAGGGATTGAACCCTGGTTCCTCATACAGAGGGCACCCTCAGCAGTGAAAGTGCAGAATCCTAACCACTGGACCACCATGGAATTGCCCTGCCAGTTTTCAAAATAATAATTTGGTTCCCTAACACCCTATAAAAGTGACCAAAGAGGGTTTTGTTTGGTTAGTTTGGGTTTTAGTATCAGTAGTAACTCATGGATTTAAACGTGTTTGTTTTGTTTCAATCCATTGCAATTATGACTCATTATTTTTCAAATTGTTCCATTTTGCCCATTGGGAGCCTCTTCAAATTGGTTCCTCAGTCTTTTTGACAGTATCCAAGTTGTCTTTGTTACTGAGCTAACACACAGGACCGGTTTGTCAAATCAAGCATAGGAGTCAGCATCAAGCTTTACTGATAACTTTTAGGCAATCAGGAGGCTCAGATGAAGCAGAGAGACATCTGAGACCTCAAGTCTTGTCCTCCACGTCCTTCTTCTCCACGTCAGTAATAATCCTGATTAAGAGACAGAGTGTCCAAGTGAAGTTCACAGAGTTCCTCATACAAAGGGCACGTTTCAATTATGAAACTTAAATTGTGAAATATTCCATTTTATACTCCAGAGAGTTGTCAAGCTTCTCTGGGACATTCTCTAGGGACGTGTGCCTTATGGACTCTGGGTTTATTTACTGTAAGCAATCCTTTAGCTGGGGACTTCCCGCTAAGGGCATTCCATAGATACCATCTCTTCCTCCTAGCAGTTAGTCTTTTTATTTGAAGGTTCAATTGACAAGGAGATAAGACCAGGTCACCTGCTTTCTTTTCTGTTCCCAAAGGACATCCCTCCAGTAAAGAGAGTGAATGGACCACAGGCCAGCTGCTCTAATGCCTTCCTCCAGCTGCCTTCCTTGCTTACTGGTATGGCTGGGTAGTCCAGGCTCACTTGTACAATCCTGCCCCAGACCCAAAAGCAGCCATTTCTCTAATGACTCCTGATTCTTTTTAGTGGTAAATGGGAATTAAGGATCACAAACTGGGAATAAAGAAAAATAATTCCTTGATGAACATTTTTACACATTATTCTTTGTACACTTCTTTAATCATCTCCTTAGAATAATTTCCCTAGAAGTGAATTGAGCTATCAAAGGGTCCACAGTATAACCTTTGATTCATTGATCAGCAATGGCATGTATCAATTTATGCCCTGTCCGGAGTATATAGCTGTTCTTGGGAATAACCATTTTCCCAGCATTCTCTTCAGCACTGGCTGTTGAATATTATTATTTTTTTATTTTATTTTATTTTTATTTTTATTTTTTGCGGTACGCGGGCCTCTCAGCGCTGTGGCCTCTCCCGCTGCGGAGCACAGGCTCCGGACGCGCAGGCTCAGCGGCCATGGCTCACGGGCCCAGCTGCTCCGCGGCACGTGGGATCTTCCAGGACCGGGGCACAAACCCGTGTCCCCTGCATCGGCAGGCGGACTCTCAACCACTGCGCCACCAGGGAAGCCCTGTTGAATATTATTTTAAAAGTTCCAAATAATAGATCAAAAATGATCACAGTAGGGTTGATTTTTTTTTTTGGCATTTGTTGAGTGCTAGTGGAGATGATATGTTTTCATATATTTATTGACTCTTTTTTCGCGAATTTACTGATTATATCCTTCGTGTAGTTTTCTTCAGTATTTGAGATATATTAATAATTCAGCTGAAATATATGTTGGAAATATTTTCCCAAGTTATTATTTGTCTTTTGTCTGTGTTTATTGTATCTTGTTTCTTTTTTAAATTTCTTCGTATTAATAGCATTTGAATCTATAACGTTGAGCATGAATTTTTTTAGCTATGGTCAAAAATACATAAAAGTCACCATCATAATCATGTTTAAATGTGTAGTACAGTGGTATTAACTATAGCACTTTGTTGTGCACCATCCATTGAACAACCATTTCCCTTTCCCCCTCCCCCCAGCACCTGGCAACCACTGTTCTACTTTCTGTTTCTAAGATGTTTTGTTCACTTTTTAACTTTCAGTTCATCAGAGCTCTCAGACTTCTTCTTTATGATTTAGCTTTTGTGATCATAAAACAAAAGTTTAATGTCCTAAATAATTGGAAAATAAAATCCTGTTTACCACCACTCAGGTAAAGAAACAGAACATTGCCAGTAGCACCCTATAGGCCTCCCGTGTATCCTTTCCCAATTGCTACTCCCTCCCTTATCATAACTTTTATGGTATCCATTGTCTTGCTTCGTTTATTACCTATATATGCCTCTTTAAACAAGTCAGTTTAGTTTTGCCTGGTTTTGAACAGGCATACCTTGGAGATGGTGCGGGTTCAGTTCTAGACCACCACAATAAAGCAAGTCACACAGATTTGTTGGTGTCCCAGTGCATATAAAAGTGATGTTTATACTATACTGCAGTGTTTTGTGTGTAATAGCATTATGTCTAAGAAAAAATGTACATACCTTAGTTTAAAAATACTTTATTGCTAAAAGAATGCCAAAGCAATTACAATAGCAACATCAAAGACTGCTGATCACAGGTCACCATAACAAATATAATAATGAAAAAGTTTGAAATATTGTGAGAATTATCAAAATGTGACACAGAGACATGAAGTGAGCAAACGCTGTTGAAAAAAACGAGGCCAGTAGCCTTATTCAACAGAGGGTTCTGTGAACCCTCAATTTGTAAAACAACACAGCATCTGTGAAGCACAGTAAAGCAAAGTACAATAAAATGAGGTATGCCTGTATAACAGTGTCATACTATATATATTCTATTGTAACTTGCATCTGTCACTCAGTATTATTTGTAACATTAGTCCATGTTATTATATGTGACTTGTTTGTTTTCATTGCTGTAAAGTATTCCATTGTATCCTACAATATGCTTATGCATTCTATTCTTGATGGACATACAGATTTTGGAGATGATTATGAACACTTTTGTACATGTTTCCTGGTACACATGTACACAGATACTTTTCCTCAGATATATGTCTAGGAGTAGAATTGCTGGATCATAAAATATAATATATAGATATCTTCATCTTTAATACATAATCCCAAACTGTTTTCCAAAGTGATTGAACCAATTTGAACTTCCAACAGCAGAAACTGAGAGATTCAGAGGCTCACATTCTCACTCTCATTTGCTAGTGTCATATTTATTTTTGCCATACTGGTGAGTGCTTAATAGTATGTCATTGTGGTATTATTTTTCACTTCTTTGATCACAGATGAGGTTCAACACTTTTCATATGTTTACTGGTCATTTGGGTTTCTTCCTTTGTAAAGTGGCTACTTCTTTGCCTATTTTTAATTCAGCTGTTTGCCTTTCTCTTAAATGGTTTATAAGGGTTCTTTATATATTCTGGACGTAGGCTCTTTGACGGTTTTACATGTTACAAATATCTTCTACCTTCTGGTTTATCTTTCCTTCTCCTTTATTGTGTCTTTTGATGGATGTATATTCTTAATTTTGACATAGTCAAATTATTCTAGTACTTTTCAGTGTTGGTTTAAGATGATCTAAGTGACCTTTAAAAACTTTCCTTAACTGAAAGAACCAGTATTGAAATGTGCTTACAGTAAGCTTGAATTATTGTACAGCTGAGAGCTTAGCAGACCTTCTCTTCAAAGAGAACGTCAGTGACAATAACAGTTACAGTGCTATACATTTGAAGAGCACTTTCATCATTTTCACAATTAGGCCTCCCATAACCGAGAATTGTTAAGTCATTATGATTCTATTTGGCTCTCCTTCAACAAATAAATCCTGCGGCATATATGAGTATCTTATTTTCTATAACTCCCAACTGTGTGGCATCCTGTGCCACCTTATGGTGCTGTTATATATGCATATGGGGTTCATATGGGCATATGTTCCATCTTCCCAACCAGGCTGAAATCTCCTTGACATCAGAGGATCTGTAAATGCATCTTTGTATCTCCTGTGGTACTTTGCATTTAGTATCTAGAAAGGCGTTATAATATGCAGGGCCCTTGAACACTTAGCCTTTTAAAAGAGTTTTAAAAGACATGCTTGAATTTTCTTTTAAGGTTTAAATTGATTGTTGCATTGCTAATATGTAGTTGATTAGTGCTGATTATCCAAACCACATTTCAACCAATGAATAGAATCACCTTCTCTTCCCAGACCTTACAAACAGCTAATTTGTCTTCCACATCCTTGTCTATTCTACTATGGCCCCTGGTGGAGATACTGATGGGAGCCAAGGGGGAGCACAGATAATTCAGAACATGGATAATCTACTTTGTCTTTCTTTTTTTTTCTTTTTCTTTTTTTTTTTTTTTTTGACCATACTTCCCGGCATGCGGGATGCAGGATCTTAGTTCCCTGACAAGGGATCGAACCTGTGCCCCCTGCAATGGAAGCGTGAAGTCTTAACCACTGGACCTCCAGGGAAGTCCCTTGTCTTTCTTCCTGAATGTCACAAAATCCAATATATATTTACGCTCATTTGTTCTCAGGTAGAAATGAGTCCTCTTGAAAATGCAACTGAAGTATTGGAAAATAAGAATCAGCAGCTGAAGACCCTGATTAGTCAGTGTCAGACAAGACAGATGCAGAATATTAATCCCCTGACCATGTGCCTGAATGGAGTCATCGATGCTGCGGTTAATGGTGGAGTCTCCAGGTATCAAGAGGTGAGGATTAGATAGTGTCGTTTGAAAGTTTTCATATGTGATTTCTTAAGGTTTCAGAAATCTTTTCAAAATATGCACACATCACATCAGCCTGCTATCATAGGGCTACCATTAACACAACCAGATTGCTTTGTTAGATAGAGCAAACATACAGTAATTTGTGATGCATACTTACTCTGTTTCCCAAAATGTGATATTTTGAGGATAAAAGTGTGTGTGTGTGTGTGTGTGTGTGTGTGTGTGTGTGTGTGTGTGTG
>NW_021703776.1:67848657-67928308 GCF_005190385.1 Monodon monoceros | reverse complement strand
TGTGTGTGTGTGTGTGTGTGTGTGTGTGTGTGTGTGTGTGTGTGTGTTTTCTTGGATGAATAAAAGAAGTGAGGGTATCGGGATTGTTTAATGAATGTCTACCTAAACCCATTTCCCTGAGCAAAGAGTGGTTCTTGGACATAAAAAAATTTGATCTTGTTTAGAAGATATTTTAAGTGGACTTTTCATCTGCTGTCTTAGTTTTAAACAGAAAGGTACAGTAGCTTGGAAGGTGAGGCCACCATCTTGATCATTCTGAGTCTTAAGGCAATTTATTTTAGGATGTAATGTCATAAAGCTTATTGATTTGGATTTGCTATTTGTTTTACCAAAGGTACAAAGTTTATACAATCTCTGATCTCCTGTTAACAATCATTTCCTTATATTCCCATCTGACCAGCTGACCGTACTCAGAATCACTATGTCTGCCCCCCAAAAGTGGTGTATAATGGTATCATTTCTTTAAAGATGGCTTTAAAAAACAACAACAGTGTCTTTCACTTCCTTTGTAACTCTCCTGAAGTAAACTGACTATCCCTTCTCTTACTAGGCATTCTTTGTCAAAGAGTATATCTTAAGTCACCCTGAAGATGGAGAGAAAATTGCACGGTTAAGAGAGCTGATGCTTGAGCAGGTAAGGGGAGCAGAAGCCCATCACCTTCCCCCTCTTCTGCGTAGATACATACTTGCTTAACTGGAGACCCATCTACATGGTTTTCTACATCAGTGATCTAACTGAAGCTAGCAGTCAGGGGTTACAGATTCACTTGTAATATATCCTAACTTGCTAATTTCTACGTTTTCTTCCCACTTTAATGCAAAACAAAAACTAAAACCAATGAGTAGACTATGGCAGCCCCTTACAACAAACAATCTCATGTAATCTCTTGGAACGTTCTTTGAATAGTCTCCCCAAAGACTTGATGCCAACTCTTCACTCAAGATGTTGGGATCAAATAAGTTCAGGCTAACTCAAAATGAATAAATAAGTAAATGAATGAATGAGATTCTTACTTAAATGTTAGAATAAGGAAGTGGGCAGTCAATACCCTTTGCTTTAGAAGTATTCTGTTGTGCAGACTAAGCCTGGAGGTTACATGATATGGACAAAACTAGATACAACCTCATCATTTTCAACGTTACAGAAGCATAGTTGGCTTTTATTTCTTTGGTTCCATCAAGTACAAAGAACCAGAGTGAAAAATCTGTTGCCTGCTGTGCCCCTTTTGATAGCTCTTGGCCTGAAAATGGTTTGAAAACCTCTGAGGTGGGAGACATTATGGTTGGGAGGCTGGGTTCAATAGGAAATTTTATACCCATGAAAAATGGAATATGTACGATAAAATGTGACAAAAGCGTCTCTTTCCACTTGATAATACCAAATTAAAAAACAAATAAAGCATGCTGTTTTGGATTAGGAAATGATGAGGTTGTATCTTGTTTTAGTCCATATTTTATGCTCTGAAGGCTTAGTCCACAAAACTTAATACTGAAGGGAGAGAAGTGGCCATGGACAAGGGCCATGGCTGGAAGAGGGTCAGTTGTACAGATTCTGAAAAAGAGAGAGGAATTACTTAAAGTTGACCTGCAAGGAAATATAGAATAAGTCAAATTCTCATTGTGGCCCTGGGGGTGATGTAGATTCTCGAAATGAAGTGAGCAGCTTAGGTTATCCAGTACTGAGGATTATGGAATGACTTTAGCCTTTTTTGATTTTTAAAAGTCTGTATTTTACCAGTACAGTCTCTTATGAGTGATTTGCCTCACCCCAGGATACTTACCTGCTGTATTCAGTCTGACTGAATTCTTTCCCTCGAGTTAAAATCAAAAGGGTTAAGAAGTCTCTCAAGAAAAATAAAAATTGAGGGACCTTGGTTTCCTCCACATTCTGCCTGATTATGTTCATGGGGCCTTGTGGAAAGAGCTATGGCCTAGGAAGCATTAGATCCTATCATAGGCCATGTAGTGCAAGTGACTGCCATGTGACCTTGGGCGAGTCACATGTCTTTGTGGGACCATAGGAAGGGGGTTGGGCACCGTCCTCTGGACCTCTGTGAGGTAGTTCAGAGAACTGTCTAGTAGACATGGAGGTGCACTGCCCCAGTGCCCCTTCCAGAAGGGAGTTGTGGCCCTACCTGCTAGAAGACACCTTAGGCTCTCAGGTCCTCCGGCGTTGCCTCTGCTGCAGAGAACCACGTAGCCTAAGATCTCCACCTCCCTAGATGACCTGCGTCCAGTGACTGGGGAGGAGAGACAGAGCCTGGCCATTTGGGCCCAACATAACACAACTGTGACAGACCGTTAAAGGTCCAGAGCTCCCCTGGGGTTGGCAGAAGGCTGCCAGGCTGCCATCCAGTTCAGTTTCTTTTTTGGTCAAGTCCCACTTCTGCCCCTCCCTCCCTCCCTCCCTCCCACAGGCAGTGATCTCAAGGATACACCCCAGTGAACAGCCTAATCTCCATGCTGGAGCCTACTTCTGGGAGAACCCAACCTGTGATGTTATCTGCACAAAAGGGAGGGCCCCTCCCAGCTAGTGTCTAAGATGCAAAGGACTGAGGCATCTACACTTAGGCTCAGCTCCTCCATCCCTCCTACCCTCCCCACAGAGACCAAGCTCGCCCTTTATGCCTCAGACATACACTCCACTCAAGCTGTTCCTTTCAAGGTGTCCTTGATGTTTATTTCAAGGTATTTTTATCTTTATGCAAATGTGCTGGTGGTAGATGGGCATCCAGAGCAGAAGTTGCCGCAGTTCTGACCCCTTTGGAAGGTGCTGGATGCTCTCACCCCCCAGAGTCAGTACTGTTTGCCCTGGCTTTCAAACTTGAACCTTCACGGGCTGTAAAGATAAAGCGCCATCGTTGTGATGTGTGATTTGTTTTCCTCTCAGCCTCTGGAATTTGTTCTTTTGACCACTATAGCATGGGGAATTTTTGAAAATGTAAAAGACAGCTGCTACTCAAATCAAAGGAATTCAGCACTTTTGATACCTGTACAGAGAAAACTTGAATGTTTATATTCATCTTGGTTTAGGTTCTCACAGCAGGAAAACTTTTTTAAAAATAGGAGCTGTTCCTTTTTGCATTAGAATAAGTGAACAAGAATAATATTTTTTTAACAAAAACAAGAAGCATTGCAACTGTTACAGAATTTCCGTTCACTTGTCCCTTCCTCCCTGACAGATTTTGAAAATCTGAGAGAGGGAGGGAGAAGAACCTGATGGGAGAGAGAAGGGAAACATGGCAGAGAGGGTGCCATCCAGAAAAGAGGTCCCTAGGGGAGAACCACCTGACCCTCCTAACAGGGAACCCCCATTCCCTGCCCCATCCTGAGAAGTGCAGGAAGGGGCCAAAGAAACACTTAACTGTTTTAAAATGGTTGTTGTTATAGGTCGAAAATCATGGGAAAGAAACTTGAGGTAGTAGGAAAATCAAGTCTTTGGAATCAGAGAGACCTAAGTTCAAATCCTCGTTTGTCCTATAGTACATGCAGAATTTTAGTACATGCAGAATTTTAGTACATGCAGAATTTTCTTATCCTCAGTGTCTTCCCCGGTAAACTAAGGATTGTTGCTATCTTGTCAGATTGAGAGATTAGCAATATTGCATGCAAAATGCATGGTACCGTGCTTGAATCCCCTAGCAGGCACTTAGAGGAGGTACCCACTGATGTGGATTTTCTCCTTATGTTACTATCAAGGCACAGATTTTGGAATTTGGCTTGGCCGTGCATGAGAAGTTTGTACCTCAAGATATGAGACCGCTTCACAAAAAGCTGGTCGACCAGTTCTTTGTGATGAAGTCCAGTTTAGGAATACAGGTAAGTACACAAAGTGTCCATGGGGGGGCAGTCTGACCTCTGCCATTTGCTTTTTGGTAGAGGGACGGTGAAATATCCAATAGTGACATCTTTTGGTTTTTCTACCAAACTGCACCATTTTACCAGAGAGCCCTCAAATACTAAAATTGCATTAACTTCTGTTTGTCGCTCTCAACCTTTATGAAAACAAAAAAGTAAATGAGAGAAAGCTTAATAATTCTGAAACTTACCTTTATAAGGTCCCTATAGAAAGACTTCATGACAATTACAATGCACATCTAGTGCAGCAAAATACCTCACGAGTGATTTTGCCCTTGTAATTACTATTCTGAAATATTTTCTTTACTACCTCTTTAGGAATTCTCTGCATGTATACAAGCCAGTCCAGTCCATTTTCCTAATGGAAGCCCTCGCGTGTGTAGAAACTCAGCACCTGCTTCTATGAGCCCAGATGGTACCAGGGTAATTCCTAGACGCAGGTAAGTCATATTCTGAATTATCTGACACTTTGGCGTCCCCACAAGATGATCTGGAACGATTCTCTCGTTCTTTGCGGCACAATTTGTCAAATACGCAATTTCTTAATGAAATAATTAACCCTCGAGGCAGCTGCAGACATCTGCCACTGGTAAAACAGCAACAGCCTGAGAAATAAACTCAGACATTTGATCATATTGAGGCAAACAGGAGACAACAAAATGGGATGTGCATATTTTTTTTCCCCTTTGGTTTTATACCATGCCAGCATGTGATAAAGTACAATTCAAAGACTGAGTTAACAACCATTTTTTTCCCCCCCCCAAAACAGCCCATTAAGTTACCCAGCTGTCAACCGATACTCTTCTTCCTCACTGTCCTCACAAGCTTCTGCTGAAGTAAGCAATATTACGGGGCAATCAGAAAGCTCTGATGAAGTCTTTAACATGCAGGTACTTGATTAGCTTTTTTGTCTGGTCCTTTTTATTCCCTTTCTGTCTCAATCATGAGTGTTTCCGTTCACTCTGCTGTGCTTAGGAACAGACCTATGAGCGAGCACTTGACTTAAGGACAAACCTTTAAACACTCCTGTTGCCTTATTGGTCTCTGGAGTCTGCAAAGATGATTCTCTCAAAGCTCCCCCATCCACTGTAAGAAGACCTGAGCGAGCCATGGGAAAGCCCGGGCAGGCCGTGCAGGGGGGCACTTTGAGCTCTGCCTCTGAGTCGGGTCTTCAGTTGGGACTCCTGGAGCTTGTCACCACTGATCTCTTAGCATTTCTAAGTGTTTTGTTTTTTTTCCTTTAAGAAGATATGGTTTAGGGGCCCATTGTAAGATCTCTCCACTTAGGTACATGTTGGAAAGTTCCCATAATAAAACATTTTTTACAAAAGAAAAAACATAGGTTTTAGGGATTTTAGCGTCAGTGTAACTCTTGCAACCAAAATTTATATTTAGATTCGGCTGATAGGGTGTTGATAGTAACTCGGTAAGATTCAGCGGAAATTTTCCTCACCACTGTCTTTGGAAAAGGGGCATAATGCATATTGCCAAATTCATGCTTTGAACACATTACATTGGAGAAAATGCAAAGGTGTGTTCTCTGCCTTTTAGAAGCACTCACCTATTGACCTGCCCGAGGCTGGGAGTCTTTGTGCTTGTGCTTTAGTCAGGGAGCTGCTGCTAACTGCTCCTAAGTCATAGGATGTACGTAGCTGAAATGAACACAAATGCATTCCTTTGGCAGGAGTCAAAATCTCAGATTCTTGATGAATTCAGACAGGCATCCTTATCAGTCTGAGTTAGGGAGATTTTTCCATATTTCTTACTGGACTTATTTTTCTAACTTGAAAAAAGAACTGATGATTTTGTTTCAAATGTGTCAGCGTTGTCTGCAGCCTCTAAGCCGTGTTTGGTAACAGCTCCCATGTTTTCCAGCCAAGCCCATCTACCTCAAGCTTGAGTTCTACTCACTCTGCCTCGCCTAATGTGACAAGTTCTGCTCCGTCGAGTGCCAGAGGTCAGCGCCAGGGTGTGGGGTGGACTAAGGGTGCGCAGAGAACCTTCCAGCCCCCAGGAGCTGTGGTGGCCCCCGCATGCTCAGGCTCTCTCCTCCAAACGGGCCCAGCCCACCACCCTGATGAGCCTTTCTTTCCTTCTCTTGCCAGCTTCTCCTTTGTTGTCTGACAAACACAAACATTCCAGAGAAAACTCTTGCCTGTCCCCGAGAGAGCGGCCATGCAGTGCCATCTACCCGACACCTGTGGAACCTTCTCAGGTAGTTCTTGTGGGATGGAAATTCTAGAAAACGAGGCAACGTCTGGTTGTTGCTTACGTGTCTCTGCAGAACCTCACGGTAGCTGCCAGAGGCCACCAGATAGGCTGTGTTGACGGGTCCAGCTGGGTGAAGAGCACACCTCTGCCCTGCGCCTGCTGTTAGGAATTTCTGTGTGAGCCATGTGTCTGATGTGGATACGTGGGTAATTGCCTGAGCAGGAAAGCTGATAGGGAAATGGGAGATGATTTTACCCACCTTGATCAGACTAATTTCGTTGCTGCTACTTGAACATTAGGAGGGGTGATTGGGTGAATGAGTTGGGGGGTGTCTGTCTGCATGTGTCTGTAACAGAAATTTGGAGGAACTTCTTACATTAGCCAAAGACCCTTGAGGAGACGCATGGCTGCCCAGCAGCGTTTCTTTTTGCCTCTACCTAACTCGAGAGAGCTGCCACGGATTCCTTGCTGAGGTACCTAAGAGTGAGGAACATGTCTTTTTACCTTTGCCATTCTTCTTTGATGCACTGAGGAGGAAGCTGAATCCTAGGGCCTCCCCTGCAGCCCTCAGGAACAAGGCACGTGGCCCTCACCACCCACCCCAGACTTGGTTTTGCAGTGATCTCTGTTAGTCCGAGTGAGAGCGGGGCCAAGGTTTTGACCCTCTGGGCCCTTCAAGCGCTTTGAAGGAGGGTTTCAAAGATAAGATTCATGTGGAGCCCTGAGTTTTACCGATTATTTGGGGAAAACTTGGGAGCAGAGAATAATAGTTATTTATCCTCCAGCTCATCTCTGTTTTTCTGCACCATCCTGGCAGAAGTCTGTAGCTACATCTGGAAAGGGGTGAGAGTGAGTGGGGTTTGGCTTGATGGGTTTATCTTTGCTGATTGTGTGATCTTCCCCAAAGTTCCAGGATACCCCATCCACACGACACTGATGTCTCGCAGAAATTATATCTGCGTGCATTTGGCTGGACCAGCCAACTGGTTTAATTTCCCTTTGTCACTTGATGTTGCGTTTGTTCCATCTGCTCCTGGAGAGCACGTCACCAGCATGCTGGTTAGCATGAGAGACTTGCTGGTTAGCCTCTCGAGTTTTCTGCTTTTGGTCAAATTTGAAACAGTGTGCATGTTGCCAAAATTTCAATAATACACATCGCTCTGGTGTGTCTACTTTTAAGGACTTTGCGCCTTTTTGTTTAATATGTTAGGTAGAACCATGTAAAACTGGCATTTTTGTGGGGTAAAAATTGTAACATATTGACCATTTCATATGTTTTAACCTAATCTAGGATTTAAAATGTAAAGTCCATTCACTAGAGATTTTTTGAGCTAATATTCCTCCTTTAATTCTTACTTGCATTTCGTATTGCCAGTCTAGCATTTGTATTTACAAAGAGCACCATAACTTAACTGCTTACTGTTTATTTTTTCCTTGCATTTTATTACAAAACCTATTTGCCATTTATATTTGAAATCTAGTATAGACTTTTGTGTGTGTGTGTGTGGTACGCGGGCCTGCCACCGCTGTGGCCTCTCCCGTTGCGGATCACAGGCTCCGGACACGCAGGCCCAGCGGCCATGGCTCACGGGCCCAGCCGCTCCGCGGCATGTGGGATCTTCGCAGACCGGGGCACAAACCTGTGTCCCCTGCATCGGCAGGCGGACCCTCAACCACTGCGCCACCAGGAAAGCCCTAATATAGACTTTTAGAACACTGTTTGAACCCTAAGGGTCTCCGCCCTTTTTCCCTTAAATATAATTGAATTCTTTGTTCCTAGCCTCATCACAGCATATAAAAACATTTTTTTCAACGAAAAGGTTCAGTAATAAGATAATCATCTCATTTTCTAGAAGGTCTCACATATTAGCATATTGCCTCATAAAAATAGATTCTTGTGCCTTTCCAGAGGCTGCTGTTTAATCATATTGGAGACGGGGCCTTGCCACGCAGTGACCCAAATCTTTCTGCACCTGAGAAAGGTGGGTATAAAGCCAGCCCCTTCATCAGTCCTGGAATGTGTAATGGTTTGTTTTGTCCTCATTTCCTCCAGTCTCCCGTGTGTCTGTGCGGAAGGCAGATCTCCAGACCTTTAATGATCTGGACTAATTTGCTCTTTAGGAGATGAATGAAAGACAGTTATTTCTGATGCGTTCTTCACAAACTGTGTTCTTGTAGGATTTAACAGCAGAATCTGAGCAAGGTAGGGGCTCCTCTGTTTAATGACTTTCGGTGTCATTCAGTGAGTCACCGAGGCAAGGCCTGCGCTACCTGAAACAAAGTGGCCAATTAGGCTACTTGTTCAGCGCAATGAAAGAAAGCACCTTCTCAGATCGATTCCCTGGTCCCACTTTGTGTCTGCCTTACAGAGTTCATTCTGCCAGCTCATCTGTCGTTTGCGGGGACTCAGATGCTCTTTAAGAATTGCAATCCCGTGCATGATGGAGTGTGCCCTGCCTCAAGGTCACCTGAAAAAATGAGAAACAAACACATGCCTAGCAGTTCATAGCCAGTTAGCATCGGTCTGTGCAACACAGCAGAGGAAGAGCAGATTAAATGCGACTTCCTCAGCCAGGGGGGCAGGGCTGGCAGCAAGGCACCCGCTCACCTCCCAGGGTCAGGCCTCAAAAAATCAGAGCAGTCCCCAGGCCAGTGAATTAAGAATCACTAACGAAATATCCATGTAAAGTGCATTGTAGCTGTCTTTATTAAGAGCTCGACTGCCTCGTCATTTGAGTACACCGATACGTTAAAACTTCCCTTGCGAAATAGAAATCAGCGGAACTGTAGCCAGTTATTTTAAAACACATTTTGCTTTAAAGTTACAAGTCAGATATTGATCTTTGTCGGGAGAATTTAGGAACGTGGTCTTTTTCTCACCTTTTATACCAAAGAAAACCACAAAGCACATTTAAAAGGACCGGAGGAAAAGTATTTTACGAGTGGTAGTTCCACCCAATGAAAGCGGTAATATAAAGAATGGTAAAATGTTGAAATTCTAGATATGTCCATCAGGTGGCAGTGTCTGTTCAGGCAGCAAGCTACTGGAAATCTCTAAAGGCTTGATGTCGTAAACCTCATCACAGAGCGGCTATTTATAACCTTGTGTGTCTTGCCCTTGTTCCTAACGGGGTTGTTCCATATTTCTGCATCTTGCTGAAGCATGGAGCAGGCAGATTACAAAAAAGGAATGATACCGTCAGTACTCCAAATTATTTTTTTAGGACATTCTTCACTATAGCCCATTGACTTTAGAAACAAGGGCCAACAGGACGGTGTGGCGTGGCTGTTTCTTGCCACTAATTCTGCCAGACAGTGGAGATATTAGCGTGCCACTGCCTTCCCCCTTTCAGGGTGCCACTAGTCCAGAAATTTCTACTAAAAATCAAGCTTTACAATAGTCTAGTGACTACATCTTCCATCTGTTATCCAGCATCTAAACAGATCTATAATTCTCAACAAGTTTCCACACTCTCGTGTAGAGATGTATAGTTCTGTTTGACTGCTCGAGGGAAAGAAAGAGACATGCTATCACCCAATTAAATATCAACTATAACTGTGAGGTAGGCAATTAAGTAAAAGTTCGGCATTTAGGAAGTTTGTTGTTTTTTTTTAATCCAGTTGATTTTTTCATTCTGGATAATTCTGACTTTCTTCTAAGATTTAGAGTGTTTACAGGGCCAAGTAGACCGTATGTTTTTAGCTGTGTCTTTCCCTTCCAGCTGTGAATCCCACCCCTAGCAGCTGGAGCCTGGACAGTGGGAAGGAAGCCAAGAACATGTCGGACGGTGGGAAACTTATCTCTCCCCCTGTCCCTCCAAGACCCACACAGACTGGTGGGTATTTGAAGCACTTAACAATCACTTTCATAAAATAACTTTTATTGACTACTCCAGCTTGTCCTGAATTCCTCAAAAAGGTAGGCATTTGGTGTCCTTAGTAGTAGCTATATAATTTGTTTGTAGTGCTCCCCCTCCTTCCTGAACGCCTGTTACATTAAGTCAAGCAGTGCACCGTTCCTAATAAACCCCACAGACAGATTTTGTAGAATCTTTTCCTACATGCCATCCTCAGAATTTAGGGGGTACCCTAACCTTGCTGAGACACTAGCATCTTTTCTATGCTATCCTGAGTCACCTCATTCTTATCAACCTTTACTAAGTCTAGCCCCTTTCTTCAGGACTGATGCCCCAGTTTCCGGTAGCCCGTAAACAGGGTTGACTAACTGTGATTTGGATAGGCTTATGGAAAACAACTAACAGTGCATCCGTAGTTATCTGCTGCTTAGACAGGTCTGTATTCAAGGGTCATATTTCTCAAAGGGTTCATTCAAGGCACTGAATCCCCTAGGGTGTTGGTTTAAGAAGCAAAATTCTTGGGCTTAACCTCAGACCTACTGAATCAGAATTTTACTGTTTCTGGGCCAAGACCTTAGCATCTGTATTTTACCACACCTTTCTAGACTTGAGAACCACTGAAAATTATGCTTAAGAAACTTCCTTCGTGAGTTTATAACAATAATAGTTCCCCTTTCCTCCTGAACAAGCCGTTGCTTGGTGACCTGCATATGGGGGCGGTTTTTAAGAGGGGCTACCCTGCTTTACTTCTCCTATCCTGGTGATGGGGAGAGCCTTTTCAACACTTAACATATATTTAGAGTAGTTTTGAAGCTTTACCAATACAACAGCCTAAAGGCAAGAGAAAATATGACACTGTGTTTTTCATGGATTTTTCTGGATTGATCGTCCATGTTTCATTTGCTGTATTTTAGCATCTCATCTTTCTAGTTTCTTTTTTCACTAAGAAAAATGACTCTCTCTCTTTTTAAAATAAACTATGTGCTACCCAGTTTGTTTTATACTCGCCAAAGCAAAAAGTCACCAATAGATTTGGAAAGACATGTGAGATCTCTAAACAGAAAAAGAAATAACTTTAGCCTTAATTGATACTCTGCAGAAGTAGGTCAGTGTGACCATGAGAGTTTAAAACTCATCAACCAGTAATTGGTATTTTATTCATGATGTCCGTATTTTCAGGCAACCTCCAATTTAAACCTGGCGTGTACCTAAAGTTGGGAACTCAAAAAGCATTTTCTAAGGAACAGTAATATTCATGGTATCTAGGTTCCTGCTCATTCAGACTTGTAGACAAGCACACTGATAGAACTACTCTAGGTCTTTCCAGAGAAACATCACTGTAAACATGCAGTACGCACAGGGGCTGCTGCGCATCCCACAGTGACGGTACCGGGGAACGCCTAAGTTGAGAGGAAGAGGGTCCCAAGTAATAGTGAACCTTGATTTCTGCCAGACATACCCTTCCCAATCAAGATCTGCTTCTCTATACGTGCATGTTTTTCTTCCATACTCAACACCCACAATTGATGCCACAGGAGGACTAACAGTGGTGATGGAACATGGCACACGCTGACAGCATGCCCTAGCGTGTAAGATGGAGGCCACACAACCCCACAGTGTGGGGACCGGCCGCTCTTCCTGGTCCCTTAGGCTCAGAGTACACGGACGACCGTACCTCTCCCCGGTTAACTTGGCAGGGCTGCCTTCCCTTCTGCACTGATTGCTGTCATGGTCTGTCCTCATGTCCATCATGTGTGGTCACTGTTGGGGGGATCTGTAACTGTCTCTCTTCCCTTCAGCCTTTCTGTAGTTTTCTTATGAGTTACAGCCCTCACTGTGACATCTGGGAGAATGGCAGCTCATCACAGAGCAGCAAACTCTGAGCTCATTGAAACCTCTGTAGGCAGAATTGGGAAATCTGGCTTATACACACCATGTTGACGGTGTCACAGCAGGCTTTTAGTATGTGTGGTTATGCTTTAGAGAGCTGGATTTGACCCACAAGCGCACACACAGAGCAGTGCCATCAAACAAGCTGTGTCCCGGGTGTAGGGCTTGAAAATCTGGTGGGAGAAACAAAGAGAGGGTTCTTCTTGGCCTTGATGATAAAATCCATAGGATACCACCTCCCAGAGATAAAGGGAAGACCCGAGGACAAACATTAGGGAGAAAAATGGAAAACTTCTTACCTCTTGTATGATATGGCCAAGGCTTTCCTGTCAATTTCAGTGATATTGGGGGATGGAAGGGGAGGCTGATGTCAGTAGATTCCTGGGACCTGTTCTAAGCTGTCTGGATGACTTGGGTCTTCCAGTTCCTGCTCAGGGCCAAAGTCAGCAGTTATCTCCCGAAGTCTGCTCCCTGGCACCTCACACCTAAAAGCACCTTTTGAAATAGACCAAGCAGCAGAGAAGCATATGGACTTTGAGGAAGTGGGAAGGACTTTGGACCAGCTTGGGGTCCTGTCACTGTGGTTAAAGCATCATGTATACACTGGTGACTTTTCACGAATTACCCCATGTCTTGGAGCTGCCATCCTTTGTGAAGAATCCGTTTTGGGTGGGCACCATTTAGTCGCTCCCCACGCCCTTGCCTAGACCCTTGTGCACTAGATCATCTATATGGGTATGTACACACAGAGGGCTTTGGCAGGTAGTCAGCTGTCTGGTTTTCTGAATTGAAATGATCTCTCTGTCTTTACAGCTTCACCAGCAAGACACACGACGTCGGTATCCCCATCGCCTGCTGGGCGATCTCCATTGAAGGTACAGGCTCTTGTTTAGATTGAGGCTAGGGATTGGCCCCACGTTACTTTTTTCCCTGGTACATCAATGAGGTGCTTTCATCTGCACAGACCAGGCAAAGAACATATAAAGAAGGGGGAGAGGAAGATGGGTAAGAAAACAGCACTAGGCTTTCCCTTTGCGGAGCCTGCCATTTGTTTTCAGATTATTAGGCTTTTTCTCCAAATGGTGGCAAGAGAATGTACAAACTAGAGTGAGAATATACACTGAATTCAGAAAGAAATGGTCCCCATGTATCTCCTAGGGCGTTTTCAGCCTGGTCTTTTGGTTTAAGGGACATCAAAAACAAGCACGTATATTGAAAAACAATCATCAAGATCTACTAAATATTCTCCAGTGCCTTTTTCATCAGCCTCGCCCATTTTGAAAACGCCAAAGCCAACTTTTCCTCTTGTAATATTTTACACCAAGGTTTCCATTTACATTAGAGATACATACTTGATCATGAAAAACAAGGCAGTAAAATGAATTTTAAAATTTCTGGGAAACGAACTGGAAAGCTTTAAAGGTCAGACATTTGATTTGATATGTAGACATAGGCTTCTTAACATCTCTAAACATACAGAATCCCTCACGAAGGTAAAGAATAATATTTAGGGATTTCCCTGGTGGCGCAGTGGTTAAGAATCCGCCTGCCAATGCAGGGGACACGGGTTTGATCCCTGGTCTGGGAAGATCCCACATGCCGCGGAGCAACTAAGCCCGTGTGCCACAACTGCTGAGCCTGTGCTCTGGAGACCACGAGCCACAACTACTGAGCCCGCGTGCCACAACTGCTGAAGCCCATGCGCCTAGAGCCCATGCTCCACAACAAGAGAAGCCACTACAATGAGAAGCCCACATACCGCAACGAAGAGTAGCCCCCACTCGCCGCAACTAGAGAAAGCCCGCGCACAGCAACGAAGACCCAATGCGGCCAAAAATTTGAAAAATTAATTTTAAAAAAAAAGAATAATATTTAGTCTCTATCCAAATTGAATCAGACTGGCTGCAAGGATTGTCAGTACATTCAGAGGCAGGTGTTCAGAGCTGCTATGCCAGAGGCTAATATGAGGTTGAAGTGAGTGTTGAAAGAATGATTTTGTACCTGAATGACTTAGGATTTACACATTCCATGTCCTTTTTGTTGATGAGACATTTCTAACTAATGTAAAATAAAAGGACAAATTAGCTTCTACAAACACATGGGATCACATTGTGATCCCATACACCTGTGGTGCTAAGGACTGTTGCTGGTAGAAATTGAGAATCGGGAAGGAAACCCCCTCCCCCAAATGGAGAAAATTGCAAAGAAGTGTGATTTTGTTTGCATTGCCAACATCGCTGATGTCAAAATTTGCTGGTGGGTGCAAATTATTTGCTAGTTTGGTTGGCATTCTGTAGAGCAGCTATTAACTGTAAAGTACATGGGACTGCATTCACCCTGAGCCATTGACTGTCATCTTGATGTGATGGGAACAAAAGCCACATGGTGTTTCCGCATCGTTACACTTCCCCTTGCTTGCAAAGAGCCCCTCGTGTTGCTATGGAATTCACACATGCATTTTTTAACTTGATTGTGTAGAGTAGTAATAAGAGTAGGAATTGATTCTTAAAAAATAGAAAGAATCGAAGGGCTGAAAATGTTCAAGTAGTCACCAAATAGTTAGCAAAGTGGTGCATACTGTCTCTCCACAGACCTGCCTATGTTCTTACCGGCCATAGGTAGCTTCGTAGCCGTATTTTTACAAAATAGGTTTGAAGAGAAAATGGGTGGAACATTTGTGTTGTGACTCCTGGGTTACATTAGAGGGCGTAGTGCTACCAAGTTACTAGCTTTGCTGTGCTTAGAATGCAGAAAGCTCCTTGACTGATAGCTTTATCAGCAAATAAATGATGGAATTAACCCTGTGAAGACTCAGCTTACCTGCCTTATTTTGAACTTAGTGTCTAATTTTTAACAAAAGATTGCAGTGAATTTGGATCTCTTAACTAGCCATGCTCAACTTTAGGCTCCTGCTAAATGAAAGGATTTGTGTCTACTAGCATTGTTTTTGTTTCAAAGGAGAGACCAAGGTAAAGTTAGTCTAGCGTAACGTTTCTTGGTTTTATAGGCCGTTTATGTGATACGTGAAAAAAATGGTCTATGGTCAAATAAGTTTAGGAAACACTGGGCTGAACAAAGTCATTTAGGTTGCTTTATTATAAGACCTTAAGAAGCTAATATGCTTTGAATGGACTCAAGGAGTACATAGGGGGCAGTATTTCCCGGTGGAACCCTTAGGGAAGTAGCACATTCCAATGCCAGCGGGGCTAGACAGCTAACAAATGAGTGAAGGAGGCCAGGAGGCCTCAATGTGTTGGGGTGGGAATGGTGGGAAAGTGAAGAATTCATGCCCCATCCAAACGGGACAGCCCTGCTCAGCTTCAAAATAATATCTCCAGTAAGAGAAAGTGAGCAGTTGTTGCTAGAACTTCCAGTGGTTCTGTTGAGCTAGAAAGGGAAGTGGTACCTCCAACGGGTTTGGTTTTGTTTTGGTTTTTGCCAGTTTCCTATCCTTCAAACCATGGGACTAATGATATGCCTCTGCATTTTCTCCCTGAGTACTTTTATCCTCTTTCTGTCCTGACCATGATAAAGAGTAAAGTGGGCAGTGAGGTGAACTGAATGGACTGGCGGCCCTGGCAGATAAATGCCTGATGTATATGTGCGGTTCTGAGGCACGCCAGCACTCAGATTTGAGTCTGGGTGTCTGCATGAGTCTTCCAGGGCCGGCAGAGCAAAACCCCACGGACTGGGAGGGCTTCAACAACAGAAATGTATTTTCTCACGGTTCTGGAGCCTACAGGTCCAAGATCAAGGTGCCACCATTCTCGGTTTCTCCTGCAGCCTCTCTCCTTGACTTGCAGACGGCCACCTTCTCCCTATGTCTTCAGGGTCTTTTCTCCGTGTGCATGCATCTTAGGTGTCTCTTTGTGTCCAATTTTTTTTCCTAAAAGGATACCAGATTGGGTTGGGGTCCATCCTGAGGGCCTCAGTTTCACTTACTCGTTCTTTAAAGGCTGTATCTCCAAATGTAGGCACATGGGGTGGGGGTGGGGGGTCAGGGGACAGGGCTTCAACCTAAGGATGGGTGGGGGACACAGTTGAGCTCATCACAGTGTCTGTCAGTGACTCTCTGCTGTGTCTCCCCCACCCCTCCCTTTCCACTCCGCACAGGGATCCATGCAGTCTTTCACCCCCTCTCCGGTGGAGTATCACTCCCCAGGACTCATCTCCAACTCACCCGTCCTGTCCGGCAGCTACAGCAGTGGGATTTCGTCCCTCAGCCGGTGTAGCACGTCGGAAACCTCAGGCTTTGAAAATCAGGTGAACGAACAGTCGGTGGCGCCGGGGTCGGGGTCAGGCCACAGTGGGTCTGAAGAGCTGGTGCGCAAGGAGAGCAAGACGCCGCCGCCGTACAGCGTGTACGAGCGGACTCTGCGGCGCCCGGTCCCGCTACCTCACAGCCTGTCCATCCCCATCACGGCGGAACCGCCCGCCTTGCCCCCCAAGCCTCTGGCGGCGCGATCGGGACACCTGGAGAATGGGACCAGGAGGACGGACCCCGGCCCGCGGCCCAGACCCCTGCCCCGGAAAGTCTCCCAGTTATAAGAAGTCCCTTTTCTATTTCCCTGCCATGAATTCTCTGCCGTTTACAAGAAATAAGAGGTATGGTGAGAAGACATTTAGTGTAGGCACTTTAATAACTTACTCAGATTTGTCTTTAGATGAATGGAATTAAAACTCACTTGTTAATAGAATGTTGCACAATATTAAAAGTTACTGATCTCAAACGCCAGGTGTTCCAAGTATGGCTGAATTTTCATTACAGCGTTTCTCATTTGGAAGTGATAAATAGTAATAAAGCCTTCTTTTGTATCTTTTTATGTTCACTTTTTTTACATAGTTTAATCTTAAAACCAATAGAATATTGTCGAACAATACGAAGCGTGATAATGTATACTTTTTACTGAATACTTGATACTTCAAGAAAGCTTATTAAGTCGATGTACATCCTAACAAACACAACAGTCCTTATTTTAGAAGACTTCTGTAAATAAGGTGAGATTTCTGGCTCTTTCTATGAACAGACGGATGAGTGCACATCTTCAGAATTAAAAGTTAAAGCAAGCTAGTGAGACAGTAAACTTAAGGGGTTGCAAGGATTGGGACTGGAAGTGGTTTTGTTCTTGAAGCAAAATACTTCTTTAAGGTTGCTTTTGACCTTGGCTGATGTCTACATTCTTAAAACGCTACTTTACCAATTGGTTGGTAAACCCTTTAGTACCCTGGCACCATGGTATCTACTGTATTTCTTTTCAAGGTGCAATTTGCTTCCAGAGTTCCAATTGGGTAGATGAAGCAAAAGACCGTAGGAGAAATGTTTACTTGAATTTTGTGCTTCCTTACTTGATAGTTTCCTCTACCAAATTTGTCACTAAAGAAGAACAGATGTTCATGTGTTAAGTAGGCACAAATTAATGTGTCCCATTAACAAGAATTCAGGAATCAATACAGGACAGCAGTAAATTAATAGAGTAAATGAAGAAACAGAGAGAAAATATATTAGCATGATTAAATGGCAAAAGGACTTTCAAAAGGCAAGGGCATTAACTTTCAATCCTGAACAAAATAAGGAATTCCTCACAACTCTCCATTATTACTGATGGAGCTTGTCTTCTTAGCTAATCCTGTTGTCCTTTTGTTGAAGGAGGATGGCCGTAGACCACTCTAGCTTGAATACTGCAGCACAGCATCTTAGATCTAGATAGGGACGCTCATGCCACAGTCATGGGAGTGTGAAAAAAGCACCTTGTATGTGGTAACGTATTTTGTATCTTTGTTTTCTTCACTGACTGTTTATAACACTCAACTGACAATAGATATGAACTGTATTTTAAATCATACTGTTGAATATTTTCCCTCTTTTGTTGGGAAGCTCAATTTAGTTTAACTGTGTATGTTTTTGTTGATAGCTTACCTGGAAGGCAGTGACAACTTTTTTATATTCCCTAAATGAAACCATTCAGCAGGTATACGCTGTTGAGGCTGGTTATAGAGGTTTTCTATAATAAATGTTCAAGTATTTTTGTACATAACTGGTTAATTTTAATAAGAGATACCATTATGTGTAAAAAAAAAAGTAAAAATAAAAGCAAACTGTTGTGGATGCAGTATGATTGTTATAATTATGCCAAATACTTTATGTACGGAAGAAAAGTATTTGTACATATGTGCTTCTAACAATAATTCTGCCATATTGACTTTACAATTTTGAATGTCAGAAAATTAATATATGTTAAGATATTTATGTTTAGTGAAATTCTTCATAATAGAGAAAAGGAACATGAATTTTAGCTTTGTATCTTGCAAGTTTTTCGGTTGAAAATTTCTTGAACTAGCTTTTGCTTTTGATGATAACACCTTGTGTTTGTAATCACATCCTTAAATATATATATATATATATATATGAAGATCCATCTTTCTGTTGCTTTAAAGAAGTAAAGACTTCCTTCCATTTAAATAAGGTGACATGCATAAGATAACAAAGCTTCTTTGATTTCCTTTTCCTCTGTAATTTAATAGATTCCTTGACTAGTGCTTGGGCACAGTATAAATCAGTGTTATTTGCTCTTGAAGCCATTTAAAAAAAATTTTTTTTTTTTGGCAATGAACAGTTGATCATGTGTGTGTATTTCTGAAGCAGCTATATAGCAGAACATTTCAAGAGATTCTGTTAGCCCAGATGTTCATGTTGGTTGCTGCTGAATGGTAAACATTAAATAAAATTACCTGATTAATCTTGATATTTGTGTTTATTCCTGTCATCAGCATATCTTTACCTGGAACAGAAGCTGTGTAAATAACTGCCAAGTGTACAAAAGGAATAGTTAGTTGAGTGCTGCTTTTGCCAGTTGGGCAAACTACCTGCCTGCCTGCTTTCCTCCTGATTTTCATAAAATGATTGATTGATAGGAAATACATTTAACGCTGCAAAATCCACTGACCACCAAGTCTGTTAATAAACCCTGGCTTTTAATTTTGTGAGATGCGTCGATGCTGTGTTAGATTTACAACATTTATGTCACTCAGTGCTAAGCAAACCCCTGTCTAAAGCCTCTGTTCCATTAAATACCAAAACCCATTTAAAGGTCATTGTCCATGTCTTCCTGATTATTTCTCACCATTAAGTGATTTTTAGAGCATTTGGGGATCATTTTCATTACCACTGAACCCATGAGTCTTTCGATTCTACAAGCCTCATTACAATATGAATAGCTTCTTTTCCTACCTTAGTAGTCTTCTCTTCAGATTGATATTTTCTCTACAAAACACAACAAAGAAAATAACAAGTTACACAGCTTTGCCTTTATTTGATCTTTACACATTAAAAGATGGCTTTATCATCAGAATAAATAAATTCTTAGTTACTGAATGAAATAAACCTTGTCCTCATTACATAAGGATACCGTTCAAAAGACTTGAAAATTTGACAGAATACCAATCCCCCAACATAACTATTATTTTTACATATTCCTTTTGTCTTTTTCTTTATGCATATATGGCATAGTTTTCCTTCTTTGCTGAGTGCTGGTCTCCCACGTATCCCAACACAATCTAATGATAATGCAGGGCTGAGATCACTGCCCACTGCCATAAGGGGGAGCACCACCTCAACAGAGCTTTGGCAGTGTCTTAGAGAGGCAAGGGCAAAATCAGACTTTATTGAAATTCTGGAGTTTTGTTTAAGGTAGATCTTTCAATGAGCAGACCTTAAGATTGGGTAAAGATCGTGATATAATTGTTGAGGGTTGGTTAGAAACGGCAGGTTTGAGGGGTTCTGTTAACTGATACTTTCTATTGACAATTTGATGGGCCTGTTGAGAAATTACGTTATGAAAAATAAACTTATTTACCTGGCAAAGAGACTCCTGGAAGAGTAAAGTTATGCCAGCAAACATTGGAATAGTGAGGTCATGTTCATGTAGACATAAGCTGTATAGAGTAGATGGTTTCAGTTTTCAACATGTGTATTTTACATAGTGCTAATCACGGTGTACCTGGATGGACTACTCTTATTTTTTGTTTAATGTTACAGTAAGTATTTTCATGTTATTACATGTACATAAAAAGCGAAGTATATATTCCCACCATTTACTTAGCCATTCCCCTATTAATGGACATGATATCGTTTCCACTTTTTCACTACTACAAATAATACCACTGGGACTCTTCTGACATACAGCTTTTTCCATGTTTTGGGTTACTTCTTTAGCATGGAGTCCTAGACTAAAATTGCAAAGGCAAGGGAAGGATGATTTCTGTAGTTACCTTGCATACTGGCAAATTATTTCCCAAAAGAGTTGTACCAATTTTAGTGCCACCAGCAATATTTTTCCAAGATTGGATATTGATGGAGTGATTTTTTGCTGTGTGGGAAGAAAATATTGCTGCCTTACCTAAACTTTGAGAAAAATGTTACTAAACCAGGTAAGTATTTTACAGAATTGTGTGTAAGGAAGTTGATACCCTACAAAGAAAATGAAAAGGAGAAATGAGACAACATTAAAGTAACAGGCACTAACCGTATAGCGCCTACTGAAAATACTTCATCTCAGAGAAGAGCTTGCTAGGAAGGCATTTTAGATTCTCTATTTGTATAGAATACTAGAAAATCCCCAACATTCTGAACACAAGTACCATCTCACTTATCCAGTTTACCCCTGTCATTCACAATCAGTGAAGAAGCCAAAAACCTAGAAGTGAGGGCACTGACCTGAACAACCATAATAAATGCCAGAGTGCAGTGTCCCAAAGAAGATGAGGCTAATGAAATGCTTGATGTGTTTCAATTTACCGAGAGGAGATTATACTTTTGTAAGATAGTTGAGGGATGGATAAGAGAGGTACCTGGAAAGCTATGCAAGTCAAGGGGGAAAAAATGAACTCCAGAAAAAACAAAAAAAATGTTTAGATAAGTAACGTAATTATAGTATACCATGGGGGTCAGCTATACATAATATTTACATAGTCATGGAAATGCAAAATATATATTGGTCTAACTCCAAATTATATTGGAAGGATGAGGGTAAGGAAGGAATCTGTGTATGTGGAGAATAACAAATTCTCATCTTCCATATAGGGATGTCAATCAGTAATGCCTAAAATTTAAAGACAAGCAAAAAGTAGCAATTTAATATGCTTTAATTTAGATATAAGAGCAAAAGTTAAGAAATAACTTGAAAATGATGGCCCCTCTGGAGTGAAAATGGCTGCAGGACAGGAATGTTGCAGGAAACTCCTGTTTTTCACAATGGTTTAAACAACTGTGTGCGTATTTGACTGTGATATATTTTAAGAGATTTTTAAAAATGATTTCTACAACATTCATTCAGATACCACCACACTGGTTTCACTTTATTTTTTTTCCCCTCCAAATACAAAACAGATGTGGATTTGGAGCTCTTTGCGAAGCACATACAAAGTTTGCCAGGAGATTTCTACTTCAAAGGCATGGATGTGGCAGGTAGTAGGAAGTGAAGGGGAGGAGTTTCTGGTCCTATATGAAACTCCTCTGGGAGAAGTGGTTGGCAGTAATACAAGCAAATTTTAATTCCATTCATGAGTAAAGCCCATCTGTTAAGTCATTTGCAATAGGTTTAAGGGGCTGGCTCCTCTTTGTTCTTTAGTAGCAGCACTAAGCAGCCAATAGAAACAACTTTTAGACAGGTCTGAAAAGAATTCTGCACATATCCCCAGTTTACAAGTTCCGTTTGTGTCAATAATGTGAATTTTCTCATCCTGAAAAAAGCACACACAGGTCTTAGTGTGACTGACTTGGGAACAAGAGGCAACCGTCCCACATTATTTCCCTCCAAGCGGGAGAAAATTAGCTTATTAGAAAATAATTAATTCTTTTTAAAAAGGTAAATACACAGCATTAAAAGAACTTCAAGCCTGTAATGAAACTTGGCAGAGGGTCTCCTGGTACATCCATCATCCCTCCCCTCACTGTACCTCAACCTCTTGCCACACCACCTACAACTTACCCAAGTCCTTGTTCCAAACCCAGAAAAAGGGGCTCCCCTCATCAGGATTATGCTCTCTACCCATGAGTTGACCCCACCTCACCTCCCTCTGAATCCTTCCATATCTATGAGGAAGTGAGGGGGAATCTGGCTGTGACCTTTGATCTAATTAATGCAACTGATCTGATGGCTGGGCCTGAAGACAAGAACAAATATAACTAAATATTTACCAACTTCAGTTAACTTTTCTCCCTTTTTTATTCCTCTTGGTAAGGCAACTGTCTGAGCCTAAGAATTTACAAGTTGGCATGAAATTTCAAAACTTACGTAAGTCAGAGAAAAATATAGCCAAGATGAAAGAGCAAACAGACTAAAAAAACGTTTGCACCATATATGACAATGTTAATATCCTTATGAAGAATTCACCTAAATTGATTTTTAAAAATAATAATTAAGACTGTTAAGAGACATAAGTATTGGAAAGGAAGGGAGAAAATATGCTAATAGGCAAATAAATAATTTACAAAAAATGAACCATAAACAAACATAGTAAAATAACTAACTGAACTACTAATCAAATGAAAACAACCATAAAGTAACATTTGTTACTTATAAAATTAGCTATATGTATAAAATGACAGCACCCAATTCTGGGAAGAGTATGGTGATAAGTTGTCCTCATTGATATAGCTGGTGGCACTAAATTAGGATAACCTTTTTGAAATGCAATTTGGCAGTATGGATCCAGAATCTAAAAAATGGTCATGTCCTTTGAGCTGTAACTCATGACTGGAAATCTATGAGAAGAAAATAATTCAAAATGCAACATGGGTATATGGGGAAACAACAGGCAAAAATTTAAAGTCATAGAAATGTTAGTATGGAGATGGCTACATAAAATATAACATCCAATCAAAAGAATGGGGGGGGTGGAGTCAAGATGGCATACGAGGAGGATGCAGAATTCACATCTCACAACTAGGGCACCTACCAGGAACTGGTGGGGGACCACAGACACCTAAGGGGACGGGAGGAACCCCCAGCGACTGGGTAGGACATGGGGCGTGGGGAGAGTGAAGAGGGAGGAGAAGTGGAGGAGGGATGGGACTGGTGCCCCTGAGGGGCGGGTGGGGGAAGGGAAGGGATCCCACGCCCAAAGGGGGAAATTGGGGAACCATTGGGAGGGCAGAGGATCAAAAGGCACCATGGCCATGTTTCCCCTGTCCACTTGGACACCCAGGAACCTGTTGAGATCCCGGGCCTGATCCTCTGCCCACCGAGGCCCCCTCCATCCATGTGGGTCCTGAGGGAGTGGGAGGGAAGGAAGGGGGAGCAAAAGTAAAGGCCAGACCTCCAGACCAGGACCCTGAGGGGTGGTTGGGGGAGGGAAAGAGTTCCTACACCTACCACCCATGGTTAGGGGTCCAGTGGCGATGGGGGAGACCCTGGGGGAGACAGTGGGGGAGAGAATGAAGGAATGGAAGGGAATGGGGCCAGCGATTTCCCTGTCCACTTAGGCACCAGGAAGTCTGTTGGGCTCCTGGGCCTAATCCTCTGCCCTCGGAGCCTCCCTCCTGCTGCACAGAGCCCAATCCCCGCTCTTACACTCCCTCCCAGGACCCTACTTCTACACTCAGTGACACCCTCCAACAAGCTGGGCCTAAACCCCACCTACACACACTCACTCAGAGCCCTACCTCCAAACTCCGGAAACCCACAGTCCAGAGGCCCTCCTTTCAAGGTGCTGCCTCTCCCATTCTGCGCAGGTCCTAAGCAGAGGCCCCACCCCATGCTCAAACATCACCCTCCAACCCACCTAGGTTCCACCCTACCCAAAACACCGGCCTTGCCTAAGTTCCACCCCCCACCTAAACTCCACCCCCATAGCCAAGGCTTTTCTTCTTTTTTTTCTTCTCTTTATTCCTCTTTTAGATTGGGGTTATGTTTTACCTTGTTGATTCATTGTTGTTGATTCTTTTATATTTTTCTTTTTCCTAATAATCTTATTTTTCTAATTTTATTTTATTCTTTATACTTTGTTAGTGATCTCTCCTTTTGGCTTGTTCTCCCCCCGCCTTTTTTTTCTTTCTTTCTTTCTTCTGTTGTGGTTTTATTTTAACTTGTTGCAATTGTTTCAATTATATTTTTATTTTTCCTAATGTATTTTTTATCTTTCTAATTTTATTTTTTTTTTATTCTTTGATATTGTACTGCTCCTTTTTCCCTTTCTTCCTTTTTTTTTTTTTTTTTTTTTTTACTGTGCCACAAAGCTTGCAGGATCTTGGCTCCCAAGCCAGAGGTTGGGCCTGAGCTCCTGTGGTGGGAGCTCTGAGTCCAAACTGCTGGACTAACAGAGAACCTCAGAACCCAGGGAATATCAATAGGAGTAAGGCCTACCAGAGGTCCTTATCTCAGCACCAGAACCCAGCTCTATCCAACTGCCTGCAAACTCCAGTGCTGGATGTCTCAGGCCAAACAACCAGTAAGACAGGAATACAGCACCATCCATCAAAAAAAAAAAAATGAAACAACAAAAAGTTTGCTACAGAAAAAGGAGCAAGGTAAATACCTACAAGACCAAATAAATGAAGATGAAATAAGCAACCTACCTGAAAAAGAATTCAGAGTAATGATAGCAAAGATGATCCAAAATCTCAAAAACAAAATGGAGAAAATACAAGAAACATTTAACAAGGATATAGAAGAATGAAAGAGCAAACAAACAGTGATGAACAACACAATTACTGAAATTAAAAATACTCTAGAAGGAATCAGTAACAGAATAACTGAGTTAGAAGAATGGATAAGTGAGCTGGAAGATAAAATGGTGGAAATAACTGCCAGGGAGCAGAAAAAAGAAAAAAGAATGAAAAGAATTGAGGACAGTCTCAGAGACCTCTGGGACCACATTAAACGCATCAACATTCGAATTATAGGGGTCCCAGAAGAAGAAGAGAAAAAGGAAGGGACTGAGAAAATATTTGAAGAGATTATAGTTGAAAACTTCCCTAACATGTGAAAGGAAATAGTCAATCAAGTCCAGGGAGCACAGAGAGTACCATAAAGGATAAACCCAAAGAGAAACATGCTAAGACATATTAATCAAACTATCAAAAATTATTAAACAAAGAAAAAAATATTGAAAGCAGCAAGGGAAAAGCAACAAATAACATACAAGGGACTCCCCATAAGGTTAACAGCTGATGTTTCAGCAGAAACTCTGCAAGCCAGAAGGGAGTGGCAGGACATATTTAAAGTGATGAAAGGCAAAAACCTACAACCAAGTTTACTCTACCCAGCAAGGATCTCATTCAGATTTGATGGAGAAATTAAAACTGTTACAGACGAGCAAAAGCTAAGAGAATTCAGCACCACCAAACCAGCTTTACAACAAACGCTAAAGGAACTTCTCTAGGCAGGAAACACAAGAGAAGGAAAAGACCTACAATAACAAACCCAAAACAATTAAGAAAAGGGTAGTAGGAACACATATATCAATAATTACTTAGGGCTTCCCTGGTGGCGCAGTGGTTGAGAGTCCGCCTGCCGATGCAGGGGACGCGGGTTCGTGCCCCAGTCTGGGAAGATCCCACATGCCGTGGAGCGGCTGGTCCCGTGAGCCATGGCTGCTGAGCCTGCGCATCCGGAGCCTGTGCTCTGCAGTGGGAGAGGCCACAACAGTGAGAGGCCCACGTACCGCAAAAAAAAAAAAAAAAAAAGAACCTGCTGTATGAATAATTACCTTAAACGTAAATGGATTAAATGCTCCAACCAAAAGACATAGACTGGCTGATGGATACAAAAACAAGACCGTTTTTGTAGGCTGTCTACAAGAGACCCACTTCAGACCTAGGAACACACACAGACTGAAAGTGAGGGGATGGAAAAAGATATTTCATGCAAATGGAAATCAAAAGAAAGCTGGTGTAGCAATTCTCATATCAGATATAGCAATTCTCATATAGACTTGAAAATTAAGACTATTACAAGAGACAAAGAAGGACACTACACAATGATCAAGGGATCAATCCAGGAAGACGATATAACAATTGTAAATATTTATGAACCCAACATAGGAACACCTCAATACATAAGGCAAATGCTAACAGCCATAAGAGGGGAAATCAACAGTAACACAATAATACTAGGGGACTTTAACACCCCACTTTCACCAATGGACAGACGATCCAAAATGAAAATAAATAAGGAAACACAATCTTTGAATGACACATTAAACAAGATGGACCTAATTGATATTTACAGGACACTCCATCCAAAAACAACAGAATACACTTTCTTCTCAAGTGCTCATGGAACATTCTCCAGAATAGACCATATCTTGGGTCACATATCAAGCCCTGGTAAATTTAAGAAAACTGAAGTCCTATCAGGTATCTTTTCCGAACACAACCCTATGAGACTAGATATCAATTACAGGAAAAAACTGTAAAAAATACAAACACATGGAGGCTAAACAATATGCTACTAAATAACCAAGAGATCACTGAGGAAGTCAAAGAGGAAATCAAAAAATACCTAGAAACAAATAAAAATGAAAACACAATAACCTAAAACCTATGGGTTGCAGCTAAAGCAGTTCTAAGAGGGAAGTTTATAGCAATACAATCCTCCTCAAGAAACAAGAAACATCTCAAATAAACAACCTAACCTTACACCTAAAGCAATTAGAGAAAGAAGAACAAATAAACCCCAAAGTTAGCAGAAGGACAGAAATCATAAATATCAGATCAGAAACAAATGAAAAGAAACGAAAGAAGCAAAGATCAGTAACTCTAAAAGTTGGTTCTTTGAGAAGATAAACAAAATTGATAAACCATTAGCCAGACTCATCAAGAAAAAAAGGGAGAAGACTCAAAAGGATTAGAAATTTAAAAGGAGAAGTAACAACTGACACTGCAGAAATACAAAGGATCATGAGAGAATACTACAAGCACTATACGCCAATAAAATGGACAACCTGGAAGAAATGGACAAATTCTTAAAAATGCAGAACCTTCTGAGACTGAACCAGGAAGAAATAGAAAACATAAACAGACAAATCACAAGCACTGAAATAGAAACTGTAATTAAAAATCTTCCTACAAACAAAAGCCCAGGACCAGATGTCTTCACAGACGAATTCTATCAAACATTTAGAGAAGAGCTAACACCTATCCTTCTCAAACTCTTCCAAAATATAGCAGAGGGAGGAACACTCCCAAACTCATTGTACAAGGCCATCATAACCCTGATACCAAAACCAGACAAAGATGTCACAAAAAAAGAAAACTACAGGCCAATATCTCTGATGAACATCAATGCAAAAATCCTCAACAAAATCCTAGCAAACAGAATCCAACAGCACATTAAAAGGGTCATACACCATGATCAAGTGGGGTTTATCCCAGGAATGCAAGGATTCTTCAATATACACAAATCAATCAATGTGATACACCATATTAACAAATGGAAGGATAAAAACCATATGATCATCTCAATATGTGAAGAATAAGCTTTTGACAAAATTCAACACCCATTTATGATAAAAACTCTCCAGAAAGTAGGCATATAGAGACCCTACCGCAACATAATAAAGGCCATATATGACAAACCCACAGCCAACATCATTCTCAATGGTGAAAAACTGAAACCATTTCCTCTAAGATCAGGAACAAGACAAGGTTGCCCACTCTCACCACTGTTATTCAACATAGTTTTGGCAGTTTTAGCCATAGCAATCAGAGAAGAAAAGAAATAAAAGGAATCCAAATCAGAAAAGAAGACATAAAACTGTCACTGTTTGCAGATGACATGATACTATACATAGAGAATCCTAAAGATGCTACCAGAAAACTACTAGAGCTAATCAATGAATTTGGTAAAGTAGCAGGATACAAAATTAATGCACAGAATTCTCTTGCAAACCTATATACTAATGATCAAAATCTGAAAGAGAAATTAAGGAAACACTCCCATTTACCATTGCAACAAAAAGAATAAAATACCTAGGAATAAACCTACCTAAGGAGACAAAAGACCTGTATGCAGAAAACTTTAAAACACTGATGAAAGAAATTAAAGGTGATACAAACAGATGGAGAGATATACCATGTTCTTGGATTGGAAGAATCAACATTGTGAAAATAACTATACTACCCAAAGCAATCTACAGATTCAATGCAATCCCTATTAAACTACCGATGGCATTTTTCACAGAACTAAAACAAAAAATTTCACAATTTGTATGGAAACACAAAAGACCCCAAATAGCCAAAGCAATCTTGAGAAAGAAAATTGGAGCTGGAGGAATCAGACTCCCTGACTTCAGACTGTACTACAAAGATACAGTAATCAAGACAGTATGGTACTGGCACAAAAACAGAAATATAGATCAATGGAACAGGATAGAAAGCCCAGTGATAAACCCACACACATATGGTCACCTTATCTTTTATAAAGGAGGGAAGAATATACAATGGAGAAAAGACAGCCTTTTCAATAAGTGGTTCTGGGAAAACTGGACAGCTACATGTAAAAGAATGAAATTAGAACACTCCCTAACACCATACACAAAAATAAACTCAAAATGGATTAAACACCTAAAGGTAAGGCCAGACACTATCAAACTCTTAGAGGAAAACATAGGCAGAACACTCTATGACATAAATCACAGCAACATCCTTTTTGACCCACCTCCTAGAGAAATGGAAATAAAAACACAAATAAACAAATGGGATCTAATGAAACTTAAAAGCTTTTGCACAGCAAAGGAAAACATAAACAAGACCGAAAGACAACCCTCAGAATGGGAGAAAATATTTGCAAATGAAGGAACTGACAAAAGATTACTCTCCAAAATATACAAGCAGCTCATGCAGCTCAATATCAAAAAAACAGACAACCCAATCCAAAAATGGGCAGAAGACCTAGGTAGACATTTCTTCAAAGAAGATACACAGATTGCCAACAAACACATGAAAGAATGCTCAACATCACTAATCATCAGAAAAATGCAAATCAAAACTACGATGTGATATCACCTCACACCAGTCAGAATGGCCATCATCAAAAGATGTACAAACAATAAATTCTGGAGAGGGTGTAGAGAAAAGGGAACCTTGCACTGTTGATGGGAAAGTAAATTGGTACAGCCACTATGAAGAACAGTATGGAAATTCCTTAATAAACTAAAAATAGAACTACCATATGACCCAGCAATCCCACTACTGGGCATATACCCTGAGAAAACCATAATTCAAAAAGAGTCATGTACCACAATGTTCATTGCAGCACTATTTACAATAGCCAGGACATGGAAGCAGCCTAAGTGTCCATCGACAGATGAATGGATAAAGAAGATGTGGCACATATATACAATGGAATATTACTCAGCCATAAAAAGAAACGACTGAGTTATTTGTAATGAGGTGGATGGACCTAGAGTCTGTCATACAGAGTGAAGTAAGTCAGAAAGAGAAAAACAAATACTGTATGCTAACACAGTATATGGAATCTCAAAAAAAAAAAAAAAGGTTCTGATAAACCTAGGGGCAGGACAGGAATAAAGACACAGATATAGGGAATGGACTTGAGGACACAGGGATGGGGAAGGGTAAGCTGGGATGAAGTAAGGGAGTAGCACTTATGTATATAGACTACTAAATGTAAAATAGATAGCTAGTGGGAAGCAGCTGCATGGCACAGGGAGATCAGCTCAGTGCTTTTCGACCATCTAAAGGGGTGGGATAAGGTGGGTCGGAGGGAAACGCAAGAAGGAAGAGATATGGGGTATAGGTATGCATATAGCTGATTCACTTTGTTAAACAGCAGAAATTAACACAACACTGTAAGGCAATTATACTCCAATAAAGATGTTTTAAAAAAAAAAGGAATGGTATATGCTAATTTGAAAAATGTATTTGAGGACTAGGAACAAGAAGGAAAAACTAATAGTGTTTGAAATGAAAAAAAGCAAGATTTAAAGTATACACACCGGTTGTACAGAAGAAGGAGACAAGATGGCAGAGTAGAAGGATATGAGTTCACCCCTTCTTACAGAAACACCAAAATCACAACGGCTGAACAGCCAGTGACAAAAAAGTGCTGGAACCTACCAGAAAAGATACCCTACATCCAAAGACAAAGAAGAAGCCACAACAAGACAGTAGGAGAGTCACAATTGCGATAAAATCAAATTTCATATATGCCAGGTGGGCAACCCACAAACTGGAAAACAATTATACAACAGAAGTTGTCCCACAGGAGTGAAAGTGTGTGTGTATAGCACAGGGTACTCTGCTAAATACTCTGTAATAATCTAAATGGGAAAAGAATTTGAAAAAGAATAGATACATATATATGTATAACTGAACCACTCTGCTGTACACAGGAGATTAACACATTATTTATATTGGAGTATAATTGATTAACAAAGATATAAATAAATAAATAAATAAAAGTATATGCAAACTATGATTACAGCAGTGTTTTCAAAGATGCATACTTAAAAAATACACCAAAGTGATACTAGTAATAGTTGTTTTAAGGAGTGAAATTATGGGTGACAATACGTCTTTATTTTGAATTTTCTAAATTTATGAAAAAGTAGTTTTTTATATATATTTTTAAGTTTCAATGGAATTAGACGAGAAGGCCAAGGAACAATCAACTTAGAGTATCATCTAGAAATGGGTAAATTCTGGATCAGGAGAAGCAGGAGCGGCCTCAGGCCTGGATCTGGTCAAGTTCATCAATCTCCCAGAAGTGAGTGGGATAGACTGATTCCTCCTACTCAGTAATGCTGGGGTCCCCTGGCAATGGGGTGTAATCAGGATATCTGGGATGCAACTTAAAGGAGAGAACTGGGGAGAAATAGAGTTAAAAGGCAAGAAAAAGGGGTACTGGCCCACAATAGAATCAGTGCTCCGTGGGCTTCAAGAAAAAAGATGTGTAAGCAGAGGAGGAGAAGTACTAGGGGAGGGGAGCAGGAGAGTGGTGGCCCAGAACAATAGACTGGAAACAGAAAGAAAGGAGTATGGTTGGGAAAAGTGGCAAGCATGCCAGCGCGGACTAATGGAGCTTCTCAAACGCCAATATTGCTCCACTATGAAGTTTTCACACATTTTTTGTAAAATGAGAAAAATATATTTGGCTTATATATTGGCTTAAATTTCCAATTGTCTTAACTTGAGAAGAACTTTTCTTTGTGGGATCTTCTTTATCTAGGGTATTACAGTACTCTGTTTTTGAACTGTTAGTGGTAGTAGATGAGGTTTTTTCCCCACAATATCTTTACTTGCACAATTAAAAGGTAACAACCTTATCACTGTCCCCCCATTTTTTTTGTTGTTGTTGTACTGCTTCATGAAACCTAAAAGGCTGAGAAGTAGGGTAAGAGGAGTGGAGGTGGAGGCCCAGTTCTCTGAGTGGAGCACTGTTTGGGTGTGGGTAGGCGACTAGGGGCTGGGGCTTCCATTACTCTTGATGAAATAAGATGGGACAGACGCAGAATATACCTTTTTTTTTTTTTCTTCTTGGACGCATGGCATGGGGAATCTTAGTTCCCCGAGCAGGGATCAAACCTGCATCTCCCCTGCATTGGAAGCTCAGAGTCTTAACCACTGGGCTGCCAGAGAATTCCCCAGAAACTACTTTTAATACTCCTAATCTAAGAGTCAAAAGGACGCAACTAGAAATTACCATACTAAGTGAAGTAAGTCAGAAAGAGAAAGGCAAATACCATATGATATCACTTATATGCGGAATCTAAAATTACCATATGATATCACTTATATGTGGAATCTAAAATATGACTCCAATGAACTTATCTATGAAACAGAAACAGAATCGTGGACAAAGAGAACAGACTGGTGGTTGCCAAGTGGGAGGGGGTTGGGGGAGAGATAGAGTGGGAGGTTGGGGTTAGCAGATGTGAGCTTTTATATGTAGAATGCATAAACAATGTTGTACTGTACAGCACAGAGAACTATATTCAACATCCTATGATAAACCATAATGGAAAAGAATATTAAAAAAGAATGTATCTATCTACCTATAGATATAGATATATACGTGTGTAACTGAATCACTTTGCTGTACAGCAGAAATTAACACATCATAAATCAACTATATACTTCAATTAAAAATTAAAAAAATAAAAGTCAAAATTTACAGAAATGAGCTGGTTAGTTATCACCTTGACCTCATGTATTTAGTGAGATGTAGCCTCTGAATAGTAATTTTATGTTATTTAGTAAGTTTCAACCTGTTTTACTTCTTTCTCTCTACCTCATCATGCTCAGCTGTGATTTCAAAGACTTTCTAGACTAAGATCGTGGGCTTCATTTTGAACCTTGAGTGCTTGATTGCTGCAGATTTCAAGTCAAAAGCACTTGAGCAACCTGTTGAGGGGGTAATGGCTCCCATATTCCTGCTACTGGCTTTTAAAGAACATTCCCATATTCTTTAAATTGGTGGAAGGCTGTGTTATTCAGAAAATTTGTTCAAGTCAGATGCATAAAATATTAGGAACACTGGTGGCACAGTGGTTAAGAATATGCCTGCCAATGCAAGAGACACGGGTTTGAGCCCTGGTCCGGGAAGATCCCACATGCTGCGGAGCAACTAAGCCCATGCGCCACAACTACTGAGCCTGTGCTCTAGAGCCCGCGAGCCACAACTACTGAGCCCACGTGCCACAACTAATGAAGCCCATGTGCCTAGAGCCCGTGCTCTGCAACAAGAGAAGCCACCACAGTGAGAAGCCCATGCACCGCAGTGAAGAGGGTCCCCGCTCAGCACAACTGGAGAAAGCGCATGCGTAGCAACAAAGACCCAATCCAGCCATAAATTTTAAAAATATATATATATATATATTAGGAACATAGTGAAGAAACTAGTGGGCTGAAGGGTAGGGGCTGGGTGACAACAGTAATTATGCATTTATTTTGAGGTGCTGAAATTGTCCTTTACCTCCTATGTGACTCCTAGCAATACCCACCAGCTGCCTCAGGCAAGACCATCCACTCATTATCACCCGTGAGTGACACTGAGCAGAGAGTCACCTCCAACTATATTTAATGAGTGTGCTGAGGGCTCACTGTGAAAGGCAGTTAATTCTCTTATTTGGTCCTTTATGAGGGGTGAAAACATTAGCAGAATGAGGCCCATGTCCCTTCCCCTAGCAGTTTCATGATCAAGATTAGATGTATTGGGGTAATTAAAAAATAGTTAATTAATGGGCCTACTGAGGGCACAAACTTACAGGCATACAAAGAAGTATAATCATCCCCATTTTCCAGGAATTTATTCTTAATTGAAAAAAAATGGAGGTATGTATGTTAACTAGTAAAAAATAATCACAAGAAGTGCCATGGAGAGCATGAACAAGTGATTAATCACCAAATGAGTGGCAAGGCCCATAAATGCAGAATTTACATGATATATATCCCATTCAAAACACAGGTTCAAATACCCTGTTTATCATACTGTGGGGTTGATTTATTTTCATGAAAATACTGGAACTAAGTTTGTCTAGGGCTAATGATCTTGACCTGTTTTGTGTTTTCTTATTCCTAGAAAAGGGCCATCAGCCAGATGGCATGAATCTGACATGCTTGATGTGAGGCAGTGATACTCCCAAGTGTGGTCCTGGGGACACAGAAAATAACAAGACAATGTGTCCAGTTTGTAGGAGTCTCTACCCTGATGGGAAGGAAGAGAAACAGACCAATCTTTAAACAAAAGATGATTTTCCTATTGGGCAAATAACTACCAACACACTCTAAAATTCTCCTTGATCCAGAAATTGAACTTCTAAAAATTTATTCTAAGAAAATACCCTTATCAGAAATGTACACAAATATTTATGCATAATCATTGCAACACTGATTATAGTAAAAACTTGAAATATTCTAAATGGCTAGCTGTAGGGAATAGCTTTAATAAAATATGTATACACTAATTCTCAGCAGTTATTAAAAATTATGATGTGTATGTATTTTTTTGACATGGTAATATATTTATAACACTGCTAACTCAAAAACTATGATATAAAATTTTTATTTTTAAAGTGTAGTACAGGGACTTCTCTGGTGGCGCAGTGGTTAAGAATCCGCCTGCCAATGCAGGGGACGCAGGTTTGGTATCTGGTCAGGGAAGATCCCACATGCCACAGAGCAACTAAGCCCGTGTGCCACAACTACTGAGCCTGCACTCTAGAGCCCGCGAGCCACAACTACTGAGCCTGCGTGCCACAATTACGGAAGCCTGCGTGCCTAGAGCCTGTGCTCCACAACAAGAGAAGCCACTGCAGTGAGAAGCCCATGCACCACAACAGAGTAGCCCTGCTCGCCACAACTAGAGAAAGCCCGAGCAGCAATGAAGACCCAACACAGCCATAAATAAATAATAAATACTTTTTAAAAAAATGTGTAGTATAATATATACAATATAAGCCCATTATCAAATAATTATTTACACATACACACTTGGAAATATATTCTAGAGTATATGCCCAAAAGTTAGTATTGATTAAATCTGGGTAGAGGAACTTTAGGTTTGGGTTTTTCTCTTTTTGCTTATATGTATTTTCCATTTTTCTATGATTGATTTACTTCTGTAAAAAATAACTAGCTAAAATGATGAATAAATGATAAGGCATGATAAGGCCTATAAAAGAATCATGAGGAAGATGCTATGGTAGTTTTGAGGCATTTAACCTAGAGTGAGGGGTACTAGGGTAAAGTGGGACAGAGCAGACATCACAGAGGTGGTAGCTCTTGATCAAAGACTTGAAGAGCCACCAGGAATGACATGACAGGCAAAAGACATTCCAGGAAGAGAAACCTGCACAACAGAGACCTGGGAGCAAGCATGTAGTGTTTAGGGGATGCTAAGTGGACTCTGACTGCAGGAGCACCTGGTAGCAAACCAAGAGTAGAGAGATGGAGCTAAAGAGGTGGGCAGGGACAGATTATGAAAAGCATGGTTTGTCATGCCAGGGATCTTGGGACATTTTTTCTAGTGGTGATGAGGAGCCTCTAAATGATTTCAAGCAGGAGGAAAGCATGCTCAGACTTATGTTTTAGAAAGATTGCTGTGCAAGATTATTCACAGTGGTGAGGAGGATAGACTGGAAGAAGCAAAGAATGGAGGAGGCTGGAAGACCAGCTAGGGGCTCCTTTGGGGGTTTGCAGGAAGGTCAGTCTGACCTAAGGCAGAGTTGTGGAGTAGCAGGAAGGACAAACAGAACAGATCTGTCTGCAACAGAATACAGCTGAGAGAGAAATCTTTGGCCTATAGGGTAGGTGAAGATGTTCCTGAGGATGAGAAGGAATCCAGAGGGTGGATGAAAAGGAGGGATGCCTGTTCATCTCGAACTCTTGATGCTGAATAAAGAACAGTAGAGATGTAGCAGGAGCTTATACAGTTTACTACTAGTGGCCCTCTTTTATCCATGTAGCAGGAAGAGACTTATTTACTGACAGTAAGGACAGTGAGGTGGTAAAGTAGGCCTGAGGAGAGTTGTGAAGTTTTGGCCAAATTTGTTAGAGTCAGTGATGCTTAAATACCTATAAGAATCACCAGGCAGTGGAGGGCCCACTGAGATTAGAGATCCTGATTCTGTGATGGCACCAGTTGGTGCAATTTTGTAACTTTCTCCAAGGGCATTCAGTGGCCAAGGTCTAGCTCCCAGGAAGGCAGATGAAAGTTGCCTTTATCCTGGTTCATCATAGTTGAGGATTAGTAGGGCATGAAAGACCAAAGCCTAAAGACACATGTAAAGCAAAGGGTCATTGGGCTAGGCCAGGCAGGGAAGGAAGTAAAAACTTGTGGAGGTCTAACAGACTTGGAGGAATGTGACTGGAGGTTTAGATAAAGCCAAAGAGAGGATGTGGAAGGAGTGAGAACTGGAAGGAGAGGAAGTGGTGGGCCAAGGGTAGAGTATTGGGGATTATTTCAGAGCAGTTCTGGGGTATCAGCAGTCCATAGGATGCAGTGGAAGGGAGTGGTTGATGTTAAGGGGAAGCGAAAGTCAGAAATCAACACACAGCACAATATATAACACTAATGTTTGTTCTAATGTAGATTGCTGTAATGGCCCTTGATGCAGTCTTTCTTGGAATACTTTACTTTTGATGTTTTATTATTTGAAGACTAATACAATTTCCTACCCCAAATATACTATTGCTCATGTCTTTAGAGAGCTTTTATTTTCCATTGGTCAGAATACTCAATTATTCCTCCTATTCTGTAGAGTCAGAATTTCTGGGAGGCGGGAGTGGCGGGGGAAATGAGGTGGAGTTTCCTGGCTCACTCACTGATACACACTGTAAAGTAGACTTCTTCAGACCTTAACCTACATTTGGGAAGTTTCTTTATAACACCTTGATAGATTCATCACAGGAAGTTTTGGACTCTGGGACCCTTGTCTGGAATTGCTGAAAAACTCTTCTTCAGTGGAAATGAGCCAAGTTTTCAAACATTTCTATCTCCAAAGAACTGACAGTGAATCAAATGAACTTTTATTGACTCAAGCCCATGGAGGTACAATCTCAGAGGTATCTCTCTTCATGAACTGGTCCTAGGTGAGCCCCTCCACCTATATTTTTAGTCTCTAGATGACAACTTGCCATTTCTTTGTACCATCTTTTCTTATGCATTTCTTCATGCTCCAGTGCTTTCTCACTGACTAGTCATCACTTCAAATATGACCCCCCCAAAATGTTGATATTCCACTAAAAACAGAAATAGGAAGATGAAAATGTTTGTTTCCTCTCCCTATTAAAAAAAAAAAAAAAAAAGCCCAAAGCAGCTTAGTTTCAGAGCCTTGGGAACCCCATGAGATATAATGATCCCAGAAACATCTGATCAACCAGATACATGCATTAAACCCAGGATGTGGTGCCCGTAAGGCCTGAGTGGATTCTGAGTAGCAGAGGTGACCACAAAAGGCCTCAAAGATTGGATTTTACATTAAGCTTCTTTCCTACTTTCTACCATGAGGTGTCCAGGTCATCTGTGTCACATTTGGAATTACTAGCTTAAATGCTGAGATCATTTTTCCCCCATGGAACTACAGCCATAAATCATGGTGTTAATCAGACAAGACAGCACTGGAAAGAATTAAAGACTCCTATTTTCCTTATCAATTACAACCAGACCACACTCCCTGAAGCTGTTCAGAAGACAGACTCTGAAAATAAAGCCCTGTTTTTACTTTGACCTCTGGGTTTCCCTGGTCTTAGTGACTTATTATCCATTCATTCACAATTATTAGGAGCCCAGTATATGTTCATATTAATACAAACAGCAGTTTCAGGATATTTTAATAATTAAAAATTTTAGCTAAAAAGCAATTAATTACCCCCAGTGGCTGCTAGAATATTAACTAGTATCAACTGAATGCTTGCAATAACCCAGGCACCGTTTCCAAGCATTTTTCATTTCTATCATCCTTATGAGGAAATAAAGCACAGAAAAGTGAAGTCATTTACTCAAAGTCTCAGAGCCAGTACATAACAAAACTTGAATTATCAACCCAGAGATTTCCCATGCTCTTGACTCTAATGTTTAATTGTTTCTTCCCTCTAAAGAGCAGACAGGAAGAGTTTCCTTGTTCAATAGGACATTCTTCTCTGCACTTTATTGTAACAAGAATTGAGTTAACTGTGGAAAAACTGGTAAGCTTTCACACATTAGCTGTCCCCTGATTTGGTGAAGGTTGCTAAACTAGTATCCATTTTTTCCTTCTTCCTTGAGGACTAGAACTTGTTTATTTTAGCTGGGCTCATGGCAAAGACATTTCTCAGCCTCCTTTTAAGCTAGGAGTAGCCATGTGACTAAATTCAGGACAATGGGATGTGATCATAAGCGATGTAAATTCTGGGCAAATGCAAATTCTGGGGAAACTCTAATGTAAAGACAAGTTGCTTGCCCTGGACCACAGCCTTTCCTCCTTACTGCCAGTTGGAAATGGGATGAGCTATAGCAGTGGCCTTGGGTCTGGAGATGGAAGCCACACATTGAGAGCAAAGATTACTAGTATGGAGCAGAGCCATTTACCCATCCTTGAATATTTGGATTATTATGTGGGGAGAAAGGAAAAAAAATCTATCCAATTTAATCCACAGAACTTAAGCAGCTTAGGCTAAACCCTAACCAGCACATGTAGAATTTAAATTAGAGAATTGATGCAAGTATGTCGTAAAATTAAACCATGTTTGCCAAGGGCTTCTTGTTGGATTTTTATACTGCGGCAAGCAGCCATAGGTAGAATGGGAAAAATTAAAGCAGATGCCTAGCATATTTTTACATATACAGGAAAGATTATTTTCAATGAATCTTCTTTATATGTGGATGCATGGGTTGAAAATACTTTAACTCCAGGAACATATGATGCCTTAAAAATACTTTTGAAGATTACACTCTCCCCCCACAATCTAGGCTGATCTAATTCATACCTCAAACCATCTAGACTAAGCCTATAGTTACAAGTGACAGCAAATCAGATATTTATATGTGAATTTGACTTGATATTGAATCTCTGTCACTTAGCCAAGAGAATTTTATCTAAAACATTCTTTTAAAGTAGACACAAAAATTTAACAAATAGTCTATGTATTTTTTGTTTGGGGAGGAATAGCAACCCAGAATCCAATTTCCATTCCCAATTGTGGATGCCTCCATTGTGGGTAGTATTGGTAGGAGGTAGTACTCAGTTTCCCACTATATAAGCCAAGAGTGCTAGCCCTTATTTCTCTCTGCTCCCTGGAAGAAAGAGGTCTCTTTAACTGGATGGATCGTCTCAGAATTTTGAGTCTTGGTCTTGTGATGCAAAGACAAAGGATACATTTAGAATTCATTCAGGCTTCCTTTCAAAGTGGCCCAATCTACCAGTCATACCACAGCCCCATAACCCTTTCCTGTGCCTTCTCTAACTTTCCAACACTGATCAACAGACAGTCATGTTTTTAACCTCTTTCCTGAACATTCCCTTGACTCTCTCTCTTAAGTAAAAAGTTGACACCTCAGGACATCTCCCTTGCAAGTTGCAGCCCTGTCAAGTGGAGGCTGTTTTCTCTTATACCCCATGGACTTCTGGACCAGGACTTGGCTTAGGTGTCCTCCTTAGTCCTTCACAATTTACTCCAGCAGGAGTCCAACCTCAGCATTTTATAAACCTTCTTCCAAGGTCACAAATGACTTCCTGTTGCCAAACCTGTGGCTATTTCTCTGTCTTTGCTTTACCTGATCTCTCCCAGCAGGCAAAGCACAGTTGACCATGACACCAAAAGCACGAGCAACCAAATTAAAACCAGTTAAGTTGGACTTCGTCAAAATTAAAAACTTTTATGCTTCAAAGTGCATCACTAAGGACATGAAAAGACAACCCACAGAATGAGATAAAATATTTGCAAATTATATATCTGGTAAGAGACTGTAAGAATTCTTACAATAATAAAAGACAAATACTCCAATTAAAAATCTGCCAAAGGATTTCTCCAAAGAAGATTGACAAACGGCCGATTAACACATGAAAATATACCCGACATCAGTAATCCTCAGAGAAATGCAAATCAAAGCCACTTCACATAGACTAGGATAGCCATAATCAAAAAGACAGACAATAACAAATGTTGATGAAGTTGTGGAGAAATTGGGGCCCTCGTTCACTGCTGCTGGGGAGAGTAAAATAGTGTAAATAGTGAAGCCATTTTGGAAAACAGTCTACCCGTTCCTAAAACAGTTAAACTAGAGCTACTGTATGACCCAACAATTCCACTTCCAAATATACCCGAGAGATCTGAAAACACATATCCACACAAAAACTTATATATTAATGTTCCTAGCAGCATTATTCATAATAGCCATAAAGTCAAACAACTCAAATGTTCATCAACGGATTAATAACAGATAAACAAAGTGTGGTATACTTATGTGATAAAATATTATTTGGCAATAAACAGGAAGAAGGTATTGATAATGCTAAAACATGATGAATCTTGAAAATGTACGTGAAAGAAGTTAATCATAAAGGACTGCATATTGTATGATTCCATTGACATGAAATGTCCAGAATAGGCCAATTCATATTTTGGTGGGATAAAAATATTCTGGAATTAGATAGTGATAATGGATGCTCAAGTGTCTGAATTGTGTACTTTAAAATGGTAAACTTTATGGTATGTGAATTATTTCTCAATAAAGCTGTTATTAAAAAAACCCCTCAGTTGACCACCCCAGCCCTCCTGAAGCACTCTGGCTCCAAGCATACCACCACCTCCTAATTTTCTCTATGTGGCTGTTCTTCCTCAGTCTCCTTTGCATGCCCTACATTCTCTGCCAGGTCTCTAAAAGGAGATTTCAAGCTCATCCTAATTTCTCTTCTCTGTCTTTCCTCTCTCCCTAGAATAGCCTCAACCCGTTCCCATGGTTTCATATAGCACTTTTATACTAACATCAGCATTTCTTTTCCAAGTTCACGATTGCTTGATCAAATAGCCTACTTGAAATCTCTTCTTGAATATCTTAGAAGCATCTTAGGTTTAGTTTGCCAAAAACTGAACTCTTGAAGCACACAAAATACAGAAACTCTACTGGGAGCAAAACTATAGCTTAGGAGAGCTGCTAGGAGTTTGAGTAGGTGATCATTGGGGAGGGAGGAAATAGAGGGATGCGCCATAGAAACGGACAAGATGTAGACAGGAGACATTCCAAGGTCAATGTGTGCCCTTGAAATCCTTGACTGAATGCACGAGTGCTTTAGTTGTATCTGATACGACTTATGCATTGGGAGAGTGTGTGTGAATCCAGATAAGATATAGCCCTCACCATACTCTATCCATAATGAAGCACATAATAAAGCCACAATCTCTCTTACCCACAGGGAGGAGACAGAAAAATGTGGAGAAAGTCTTACGGCAAACAAACAAAATCAGCCTGGTACAAGTCCAACATTTTTCTGCAAGCAAGGCCTTGTGACCTAACTATGTTATAGCTTGGGTGTCCAGGAAACAGCCTCTGGGAAAGAGATTTGGGTGCAGGATTTTATTGGGGAACTCAGGAACAACGTTGTAAGGGGTAAGGGAAGCAAGATTAGGCAGAGGGAGAAGTTGAACTGAGATAATCTTGCCAAAGAGCCTGAACTGATCCCATGGGGACCTCTGTAGCAGAGGTCATGTAACAGAGCCAGGCATTTGTCTTTGACTAAGGGCAGTTCCTGGGGGAGGTGGGAGAGCACATCTGTGAGCCATCCCTGCCCAGACTCCCAGCAGCTGGGGAAGTGAACAGCTTAGTCCTGAAAAGGACTTGAGTCAGGTACAGCAGCTCCACTACTCTGCCCGTTGTCTCACTGCTTCACTGCCATTATTACACCATGTCACCATAGCTGGCGCCAGTTATCACAGCAAAGCAAGCACTTCAAGCTTCAGAATTCTTTGATGTGCAGCGATTCATTGACTGGATAAAAGAGAAAGGGGCTTAATTTACTTCCTTGGGTTTGGAGCAAGAATGGAATTGTTTAGATCCCCACCAACTGATTTTGGGAAATTGTTTTCTGGTTAGGGGGCCATAAATAAGTTGAGACGTAGGCAACCTTGGATTATACGGATAGATGAACTGTAAGTTCTGTGCAGGGCTGCTTGAAGGGGCCTGCACTAAACAGCGTTAACATTTCAGAGCATAATATGCTCTACCCAGGAAGAGAAATGACAGCAGATGGTGAGGTCAGCTTGTTAGCTATATTTATCTAGTTAAAGGCTTTACGCACATTGTCAGGTAAAAATCAGCCGTCAAAGAGCCCACCTGCTCATAATAGATCATCATTACTCAGTCTGTTCTAGCCACTGCTGCCAAAATCTTTGTTATGATCACATAACCTCAATTAATTAAGAAAACAACTCAAATATCTGAGCTTGGCATTACTTTCACGAACAGGAATGAAGTAATGACTGACAGCAAGGAGGGGGACGGGACGGGACGGAGCATGTTTGTCATATGGATATATCTTGATTCTATAGCCAGGTACCGTTACAAATCAGGGAGCTATGGTCAACCTTCTCTGCTGAGGCTGAATTTGATTATGACGCGTATTGTGGGGGCAGCAAAATAATGATGAAAACAAAAGATTCTGGAGTTCCCATTTGCCCTCTGAAACCAAATGCAGTTCAGGGTGTGGTCTTGACCTTGACTTTAGATATCTTCATCTAAAATATCAATTTGCATAAATCCATCTAGTGAAATTAGCCTTGACTTGTCAAGAGAGAAACCTTGATACCTGCTCTCTCTTCAGAGAAGCAAGGAAGACTGATTATGCATTTTCATTTGAAAGGAATTCCAAGCATCAATGGAATGTATTTCATCAATTCTTTTTCTTTTTTTAATTAATTGATTTATTTTTGGCTGCGTTGGGTCTTCGTTGCTGCACACACGCTTTCTCTAGTTGCGGTGAGCAGGGGCTACTCTTTGTTGTGGCGCATGGGCTTCTCATTGAGGTGGTTTCTCTTGTTGCGGAGTGCAGGCTCTAGGTGCGTGGGCTTCAGTAGTTGTGGCGTGTGGGCTCAGTAGTTGTGGCTCACAGGCTCTAGAGAACAGGCTCAGTAGTTGTGGCACACGGGCTTAGTTGCTCTGCAGCCCGTGGGATCTTCCTGGACCAGGGATCAAACCCGTGTCCCCTGCATTGGCAGGTGGATTCTTTTTTTTTTTTTTTAACATCTTTATTGGAGTATAATTGCTTTACAATGGTGTGTTAGTTTCTGCTGTATAACAAAGTGAATCAGCTATATGTATACATATATCCCCATATCCCCTCCCTCTTGCATCTCACTACCACCCTCCCTATCCCACCTCTCTAGGTGGTCACAAAGCACAGAGCTGATCTCCCTGTGCTATGCAGCTGCTTCTCACTAGCTATTTTACATTTGGTACTGTATATATGTCCATGCCACTCTCTCACTTCATCCCATGTTACACTTCCCCCTCCCCGTGTCCTCAAGTCCATTCTCTATGCCTGTGTCTTTATTCCTGTCCTGCCCCTAGGTTCTTCATATCCTTTTTTTTTTTAGATTCCATATATATGTGTTAGCATACAGTATTTGTTTTTCTCTTTCTGACTTACTTCACTCTGTATGACAGTCTCTAGGTCCATCCACCTCACTACAAATAACTCAGTTTAGTTACTTTTTATGGCTGAGTAATATTCCATTGTATATATATGCCACATCTTCTTTATCTATTCTTCTGTCGATGGACACTTAGGTTGCCTCCATGTCCTGGCTATTGTAAATAGAGCTGCAATGAACATTGTGGTACATGACTCTTTTTGAATTATGGTTTTCTCAGGGTATATGCCCAGTAGTGGGATTGCTGGGTCATATGGTAGTTCTATTTGTAGTTTTCTAAGGAACCTCCATACTGTTTTCCACAGTGGCTGTTTCAGTTTACATTCCCACCAATAGCAAGAGAGTTCCCTTTTCTCCACACCCTCTCCAGGGTGGAGAAAATTTAGTTTGTAGATTTTTTACTGAAAATTTACTGTTTCTCCACCCCTCTCCAGGGTGGAGAAAATTTACTGTTCGTAGATTTTTTGATGATGGACATTCTGACGGGTATGAGGTGATACCTCATTGTAGTTTAGATTTGCATTTCTCTAATGATTAGTGACATTGAGCATCCTTTCTCATGTGTTTGTTGGCCATCTGTATATCTTCTTTGGAGAAATGTCTATTTAGGTCTTCTGCCCATTTTTGGATTGCGTTGTTTTTTTGATATTGAGCTGGCAGGTGGATTCGTAACCACTGTGTCACCAGAGAAGTCCCTCATCAATTCTTTTTTTTTTAATCAGTTGATTTTTTTAAATTAATTAATTAATTTCGGCTGTGTCGGGTATTCGTTGCTGCACGTCAGCTTTCTTTCGTTGTGGCGAGCGGAGGCTACTCTTCTTGCGGTGCGTGGGCTTCTCATCATGGTGGCTTCTCTTGTTGCTGAGCACAGGCTCTAGGCGCACAGGCTTCAGTAGTTGCAGCATGTGGGCTCAGTAGCTGTGGCTCACGGGCTGTAGAGAGCAGGCTCAGTAGTTGTGGCACACAGGCTTAGTTGCTCCGCGGTATGTGGGATATATTCCCTAACCAGGCATCGAACCCATGTCCCCTGCATTGGCAGGAGGATTCTTAACCACTGTGCCACCAGGGAAGCCCCATCAATTCTTAGAGATATCAAATAATTGGTAAAATTCAACCCTTTGGTGTAGCTTCTCTACCCTCTTACATGACCCATACCTGCATTTCAAAAGCAATTTACTAGTGCAACAGAGCAAAAACAGAACACATGTATCTTATCTGTGCATTCTGCCAATGCTGTGGACTGTATAGCTGTTTATAAAACACATACCCTAGTATTTTAAATACATGTTGGTATATTTTTAAGTTATTATATGTATTACAATGTGCAATTTGTCAGGAGTACGCCAACAGAATTTTTCTTAAAATCTATGCAGTTGAGGCAAAGAGGAGAGACATTAATGCAAACTATCATGGGAGCTGTACCTATCCATTAATACACAGTCCACCAGAATTTTCAAACATCAAGGAACTAAAAAGAAGTAAAGAGAAATGGGAGATCACGTAAGGGTAATATGCCTAGAAACATGATCTTGTTTCTAAGATGGGCAAAACTCCTTTTGAAGTCAAAAACAATTTTACTTACCTACAAAACAAAGGACTTAGTTCCCAAGGAATATTATATGAAATGATGTTAGCTTAAATTAGCTCTAAGTAGAAAGTAAATATGTCTATAATTGGCTTTGTCATATAAAAAAATCACACCAACTCAGACCTTAGAGCTCTGTAGATTATATTTTCCTGTAAAGCAAATTTCTGAGCCTCTGGGCCTGTTTTAACCCCATTGGGATGGTTTCAATATTCCCAGTGAAAGTTTTACTGAGAAGTGATGGATGATTGTAAGTAAAATATTGAAGTTTACCTAATACTTTCCAAAAATGACTTCAAAGATGGAACATACTCAACAATTCTTCTTGTTGCTTTTAAATTATTTTTTTGGTCATTATGTGGGAGCAAACTTGAAATGTTCAAGGAAGTAGCTTAGCTCTATCTTATTTGACCAAAAATCAATGTTACATATTAGAAACTGCCTATTGAACTCTTGGCTCTTTTTCTTTTTTATAAGTTGGATGTGTTTAGGAGAGAATTATATCTCTGACATTACTGAATTTAAAAATCCAACTTGACTTATTAATAGTGATCTTGGAAGTTTGTGATATTATAAATTGGAACTTTGCTAAGACAATTTTTTTTATTGAAGTATATTTGATTTACAATGTTGTGTTAATTTCTGCTGTACAGCAAAGTGATTCAGTTATATATATATATATATATATACACACACACACACATATATACGTTCTTATTTTTCCATTTTTTTAAATTTTATTTTATTTTTGGCTGTGTTGGGGCTTTGTTGCTGTGTGTGGGCTTTTCTCTAGTTGTGTTGAGTGGGAGCTACTCTTTGTTGTGGTGGCTTTTCTTGTTGTGGAGCACGGGCTCTAGGCATGTGGGCTTCAGTAGTTGTGGCGTGCAGGCTCAGTAGTTGTGGTGCACAGGCTTAGTTACTCCGCGGCATGTGGGATCTTCCCGGACCAGGGCTCGAACCCATGTCCCCTGCATTGGCAGGTGGATTCTTAACCAATGAGCCACCAGGGAAGCCCCATACATTCTTTTTTATATTCTTTTCCATTATGGTTTGTCACAGGATATTGAATATAGTTCCCTGTACTATACAGTAGGACCTTGATGTTTATCCATCCTATATATACTAATTTGCATCTGCTAAGCCCAAACTCTTAATCCATCCCTCTCCCTCCCGCCTCGGCAACCAAGTCTGTTCTCTATGGCTAAGACACAAATTTGAATTCCATGAACTTCCAGTCACCTAGCTAATATACAAGCCTAGTTCACCCCATGCAGAATCCCTATCTCAGGTCAACATTTTTGTCCTCTGTAATTGTTATTATGTTCTATATAATTGTAATTATACAATTATAACTAATTAATTGTAATTAATCTAAATCTAACATTTATTTAGCAATTACTATGTATCAAGTACTGTGATAAAACTTCCTATCACCTAGGTATCTTCTCTGTTCATTAACTGCTCTCTTTCTCTGAGATCTAACTTCTACCTATAGAGACAAACCCCAAGACCACATTTATACCACACACCACTGACCATCCAGAGCAGGTATGCATACCTTATCCAAACTCAGCCAATCAAAAATCTTTGCAAGAAATTTAGAAATTTGGAAATGGCTTTAAGCTTGCATGTAGAACTGTGAGGCAGCACTGTATGTGGAAAAGCCAAGATAGCTCATCTGCCGACAGAAGAATGAAGCTAATGGGCTGATTACAGGTATAAAAAGACCACGTGGCCACAGAGTTCAAGATATACAGAGAGACAGACATGGAGAGAAACAGAGTGGCTGCCTGATGGCTCTCCCAGTCTGGATTCCATCACACATGACTGTACTTCCTGCCTTGTATTTTGTGAAATACCTCTGTTAAAACTTAAGAAAAATTTCACATTTTTCCTATGCTGGTTTGAAGTAAATGTCTTTGATTCACAGACACAAGAGCCCGATTCTCCAAGCAGGAGGTTACATGGCCCCAACTGCAGAGGCCAGAAAGCCTGAGTGTCAGGGCACCATGATATTTATGCACCCAACATAGGAGCACCTCAATACATAAGGCAACTGCTAACAGCTATAAAAGAGGAAATCGATAGTAACACAATAATAGTGGGGGATTTTAACACCTCACTTACACCAATGGACAGATCATCCAAAATGAAAATAAATAAGGAAACAGAAGCTTTAAATGACACAACAGACCAGATAGATTTAACTGATATTTATAGGACATTCCATCCAAAAACAGCAGATTACACTTTCTTCTCAAGTGCACATGGAACATTCTCCAGGATACATCACATCTCGGGTCACAAATCAAGCCTCAGTAAATTTAAGAAAATTGAAATCATATCAAGCATCTTTTCTGACCACAACGCTATGAGATTAGAAATGAATTACAGGGAAAAATACGTAAAAAACACAAACACATGGAGGCTAAATAATATGTTACTAAGTAACCAAGAGTTCACTGAAGAAATCAGAAAATACCTAGAGACAAATGACAATGAAAACACGATGATCAAAACCCCATGGGATACAGCAAAAGCAGTTCTAAGAGGGAAGTTTAGAGCTATACAAGCCTACCTCAAGAAACAAGAAAAATCTCAAGTAAACAATCTAATGTTACACCTAAAGGAACTAGAGAAAGAAGAACAAACAAAACCCAAAGTTAGCAGAAGGAAAGAATTCATAAAGATCAGAGCAGAAATAAATGAAATAGAAACAAAGAAAACAACTGCAAAGATCAATAAAACTAAAAGCAGGTTCTTTGAGAAGATAAACAAAATTGATAAACAATTAGCCAGACTCATCAAGAAAAAGAGGGACAGGACTCAAATCAGTAACATTAGAAATGAAAAAGGAGAACTTACAACAGGCACTGCAGAAATACAAAGCATCCTAAGAGACTACTACAAGCAACTCTATGCCAATAAAATGGACAACCTGGAAGAAGTGGACAAATTTTTAGAAAGGTATAACCTTCCAAGACTGAACCAGGAAGAAACAAAAAATATGAACAGAACAATCACAAATAATGAAATTGAAACTGCGATTAAAAATCTTCCAACAAACAAAGTCCAGGACCAGATGGCTTCACAGGTGAATTCTATCAAACATTTAGAGAAGAGCTAACACCCATTCTTCTCAAACTCTTCCAAAAAACTGCAAAGGAAGGAACACTCCCAAACTCACTCTATGAGGCCACCATCACCCTGATGCCAAAACCAAACAAAGATACTACAAAAAAAGATAATTACAGACCAATATCACTGATGAATATAGATGTAAAAATCCTCAACAAAATACTAGCAAACAGAATCCAACAACACATTAAAAGGATCATACACCATGATCAAGTGGGATTTATCCCAGGGATGCAAGGATTCTTCAATATATGCAAATCAATCAATGTGATACATCATATTAACAAATTGAAGAAGAAAAACCATATGATCATCTCAATAGATGCAGAAAAGGCTTTTGACAAAATTCAACACCCATTTATGATAAAAACTCTCCAGAAAGTGGGCATAGAGGGAACCTACCTCAACATAATAAAGGCCATATACGACAAACCCACAACAAACATCATTCTCAATGGTGAAAAACTGAAAGCGTTTCCTCTAAGATCAGGAACAAGACAAGGATGTCCACACTTGCCACTATTATTCAACATAGTTTTGAAAGCCCTAGCCACAACAGAGAAGAAAAAGAAATAAAAGGAATACAAATTGGAAAAGAAGTAAAACTGTCACTGTTTGCAGATGACATGATACTATACATAAAGAATGCTAAAAATGCCACCAGAAAACTACTAGACCTAATCAATGCATTTGGTAAAGTTGCAGGTTACAAAATTTAGGCACAGAAATCCCTTGCATTCCTATACACTAATGATGAAAAATCTGAAAGAGAAATTAAGGAAACACGCCCATTTACCACTGCAACAAAAAGAATAAAATACCTAGGAATAAACCTACCTAGGGAGACAAAACACCTGTATGCAGAAAACTATAAGACACTGATGAAAGAAATTAAAGATGATACCAACAGATGGAGAGATGTACCATGTTCTTGGATTGGAAGAATCAATATTGTGAAAATGACTATACTACACAAAGCAATCTACAGATTCAATGCAATCCCTATCAAATTACCAATGGCATTTTTTAACGGAACTAGAGCAAATCATTTTAAAATTTGTATGGAGATAAAAAAGACCCCAAATAGCCAAAGCAGTCTTGAGGGGAAAAATACGGAGCTGGAGGAATCAGACTCCCTGACTTCACACTATATGACAAAGCTACAGTAATCAAGACAATATGGTACTGGCACAAAAACAGAAACATAGATCAATGGAACAAGATAGAAAGCCCAGAGATAAACCCATGCAGCTATTGTCGACTAATCTATGACAAAGGAGGCAAAGATATACAATGGAGAAAAGACAGTCTCTTCAATAAGTGGTGCTGGGAAAACTAGACGGCTACATGTAAAAGAATGAAATTAGGACACTCCCTAACACAATACACAAAAATAAACTCAAAATGGATTAGAGACCTAAATGTAAGACCAGACACTCTAAAACTCTTAGGAGAAAGCACAGGAAGAACACTCTTTGACATAAATCACAGCAAGATCTTTTTTGATCCACCTCCTAGAGTAATGGAAATAAAAATAAAAATAAACAAATGGGACCTAATGAAACTTCAAAGCTTTTGCAGAGCAAAGGAAACCATAAACAAGAAGAAAAGACAACCCTCAGAATGGGAGAAAATATTTGTAAACAAATCAATGGACAAAGGATTAATCTCCAAAATATATAAACAGCTCATGCAGCTCAATATCAAAGAAACAAACAACCTAATCCAAAAATGGGCAGAAGACCTAAATAGATATTTCTCCAAAGAAGACATACAAATGGCCAAGAGGCACATGAAAAGCTGCTCAACATCACTAATTATTAGAGAAATGCAAATCAAAACTACAATGAGGTATCATCTCACACCAGTTAGAATGGGCATCATCAGAAAATCTACAAACAACAAATGCTGGAGAGGGTGTGGAGAAAAGGGAACCCTCTTGCACTTGGTGGGAATGTAAATTGATACAGCCACTATGGAGAACAGTATGGAGGTTCCTTAAAAAACTAAAAATAGAATTACCATATGACCCAGCAATCCCACTACTGGGCATATACCCTGAGAAAACCATAGTTCAAAAAGACACATGCACCCCAATGTTCATTGCAGCACTATTTACAATAGCCAGGTCATGGAAGCAACCTAAATGCCCATCAACATACAAATGGATAAAGAAATTGTGGTACATATATACAATGGAATATTACTCAGCCACGAAAAGGAACGAAATTGTGTCATTTGTTGAGACCTGGATGGATCTAGAGACTGTCATACAGAGTGAAGTAAGTCAGAAAGAGAAAAACAAATATATATTAATGCATGTATGTGGAACCTAGAAAAATGGTACAGACGAACCGGTTTGCAGAGCAGAAGTTGAGACACAGATGTAGAGAACAAACGTTTGGACACCAAGGGAGGAAAACCACGGTTGGGTGGGGATGGTGGTGTGCTGAATTGGGTGATTGGGATTGACATGTTTACACTGATGTGTATAAAATTGATGACTAATAAGAACCTGCAGTATAAAAACAAACAAACAAAAAAACAACTTAAGAAAAATTCCACATTTTTCCTATGCTGGTTTGAAGTAAATTTCTTTGATTCACAGACACAAGAGCCCGATTCTCCAAGCAGGAGGTTACATCGCCCCAACTGCAGCGGCCAGAAAGCCCGAGTGTCAGGACACTATGTCAATGCACACAGATGTCTGTAAAGAAGGTTTCAACATTTTTTTTCAAGTTCTGAGTCACAACTAATATTCATCACAGAGCAGAGAATGAGTAGAGGGAGTCCTTGTTGAACCTTCGGTGCTTAACACAGAATAATTTGTTAATTTAATTGATAAGTGTTGTCATTTAGTCAATGAGTTTCAGAGCCTGAAGGGACTTTCCTATGATTTCCCTAGCAGATGGCCACCCAGCCGCTACTTGACTCAACTCACCCCCTCATGAGACATTGCATTCTCTCCCTGAGGAGCTTTGGGGCACTTTGACAGAATAAAAGGCTTTCTTGCTGCAACATTAGCCCACTAAACTCTAACTCTTTGGCAAACCAGTCTCTCTCTGCCCAAGGACAACTCTTCATGTGTTTGAATACAACTTAGTCGTCTGGGTGCCAGACTATATATTCCTTCAAACATTCTGTGTGCCATGGATCCAGGACCCCTTAGTACTCTGAGACAAGCTCTAACGTCATCTCCTCCACAGTGTGCTCAGAACCGAAGTGAGGTTCTGGTGTGCTCTGAGAGGATCTGGAATATCATATACAGTTAGGCACATTTTAAGAGAGACCATTATTTACAATAACCTGAATTCCAGACATATATGCAGCTTTTGAGTGCCTTAACCATTTTTTTTTGATGTACTGATTTTATTTTAGTTATGTGTTTATTTTTATTGTGGTAAAATAAGTGACAGGAGATCTATTCTTAACAAAAATTTCAGTGTACAGTACAGTATATTAACTATAAGCTCAGTGTTGTACAGCAGACGTCTAGAACTTTTTCATCTTATATGACTGAAACTCTAAACCCATTGAACGGCAACTTCCCATTTCCTCCTTCTCCCAGCCCTTGCAACCACCATTCTATTTTCTGTTTCTCTGAGTTCAACTATTTTAGATACCTTATATAAGTGGAATCATGTGGTATTTATATTAATGGAAATTATATGTAATTACACAAGAAAGGAAATTCTGTCATATGCTACGACATGGATGAAGCTTGAGGATATTACGCTAAGTGAAATAAGCCAATCATAGAAGGACACCCAGGACAAAATTGTTTCATTGGTGAATTCTATCCAACAATTATAGAAGAAATAAATATAATCTTTCTCAAACTCCTCAAAAAAAAATCAAAGAGGAGGAAACACTCTCAAACTCATTTTATGAGGCTGACATTACCTTGATACCAAAGCCAGATAATGACACTGCAAGAAAAGAAAACTATAGGCCAATATTTCTGATCAATTAGATGCAAAAATTCTCAACAGGATACTAGCAAACCCAACTCAACAGCACATTAAAATTATCATACAGTGTGATCAAGTGGGATTCACCCCGGGATACAAGGAGGGTTCAACATGTGCAACTCAATCAGTGTGATGCATCACTTAATAAAATGAAAGATAAAAATCACAATCATCTCAATAGATGCAGAAAAAAACATTTAACAAAATTAAATATCCATTTATGATAAAACTCTCAAACTGGGTATACAAAGATCATACTTCAACATAATAAAGTCTATATATGACAAGCCTACATTATACCAGATGTTCTATGATCTGTGTCTAGAACATTATACTCAATAGTGAAAGATTAAAAGCTTTTCCCTGAAGATCAGGAACAAAGCAAGGGTGCCCACTCTCACCACTCCTATTAAGAATAGTGCTGGAAGTTCCAGCCAGAGCAATCAAGCAAGGAAAAAATAAATAAATAAAAGGCATCCAAACAATCAGGAAGAAGTAAAATTTTCTCTATCTACATATGAAATAATCTTATACAGAAAATCCTAAAGCCTCCACCCAAAAACTGTGAGAACTAATAAACCAATTTAGCAAAGTTGCAGGTTTCAAAATCGATATATAAAAATCAGTTGTGTTTCTATACATTAGCAATAAATTATCCAAAGAAGAAATAAAAAAGCAATTCCACTTACAATAGCATCAAAATAATAAAATACTTAGGGACAAATTTATCCAATGAGGTGAAAGATCTATACACTGAAAACTATAAGACATTAATGAAAGAAACTGAAGAAGACACAAATAAATGAAAATATATTTGTGTTCATGGATTGGAAGTCTATGGCACCTCACCTTTTAAAGAGAAAAGTGTCAAGCGAGAGAGAGGCATGGACATATATACACTACCAAACGTAAGGTAGATAGCTAGTGGGAAGCAGCCACATAGCAGAGGGAGATCAGCTCGGTGCTTTGTGACCACCTGGAGGGATGGGATAGGGAAGGTGGGAGGGAGGGAGACGCAAGAGGGAAGAGATATGGGAACATATGTACATGTATAACTGATTCACTTTGTTATAAAGCAGAAACTAACACACCATTGTAAAGCAATTATACTCCAATAAAGATTAAAAAAAAAAGAGAGAAAAGTGTCAAAGAATTTGTGGCCACGTTATTAAACTGCCACAATTGGCCCAGTGGCCATAAGTATTTACATTCCTCCCACATACAAAACATACTCTCTGTCAAGAACTCACAAAAGTCCCATGATTCTACAATATTAAGTTCAGGATTGAGGTCTAGGATCTTGTTATCTAAATCAGGTCCAGATGTGGATGAGACCCCTGGGGTCCTCAGATATGATTTTTCCTGGTTTAAAAACCTGTGAACTGGGGCTTCCCTGGTGGCGCAGTGGTTAAGAATCTGCCTGCCAACGCAGGGGACATGGATTCAAGCCCCGGTCCAGGAAGATCCCACATGCCGTGGAGCAACTAAGCCTGTGTGCCACAACTACTGAGTCTGTGCTCTAGAGCCTGCGAGCCACAACTACTGAAGCCTGTGAGCCTAGAGCCTGTGTTCCGCAACAAAGAGAAGCCACCACAATGAGAAGCCTGTGCACCGCAACGAACAGTAACCCCCACTCGCTGCAACTAGAGAAAGTCCATGCACAGCAATGAAGACCCAACACAGCCAAAAATAAATAAATTAAATTAATTAATTAAAAAAAAAAAACCTGTGAACTAAAGGGACAAGTTATCTGCCCCCTATATAGCAAACATACAGAGGCAGGACAGGTCTAGAATTACTGTGATACTCTTGATCAAAAAGAGGGGAACCAAAAAAAAAAAAGAAAAAGAGGGGAACCAATAAATAAACAAGTGTATATTGTACAGCACAGGGAAACATAGCCATTATTTTGTAATAACTTTAAATGGAGTGTAATGTTTAAAAATATTGAATCACTATGTTGTACGCCTGAAACTAATATAATGTTATAAGTCAACCACACATCAATTTAAAAAAGGGGGGTGGTGGGGAGAACCAGAGGCACACAGCAGTTACTGGCCCATAGCAATTCTGAAACCAGTCAAGCCCATGTTGCCAGTTCCTTGATCAGGGTCTTCTTGGAAGTGGATCATCATGATTCTAACTTCCACGCTCTGGGTTCATGGTTTCACTTTCTGTGTCATCCTTCTTTTCCCAAAATAAATCACCCAATTTTGCATCTGTTAAGTATTCTCAATTTGCTTCCTGCCCATAGAAGTTTATGGGTTCAAAGCCCTCCTTTCATTTTATATTATTTCTGTCCCTTTTATTCCAAGCACATATAATTTCTTTAAAACTTACGTTTCCTGTTTATCCATTTATATTTCATTAGACATACCTAGAAATCTCTGCTAGGAAGCCTTTCTCTACTTTGGGCCTCCTCTGAGCCTGCTGTGGAACAATGCCTTTAAGGTTCTTAGGTTTGTCTATCATTACATTCAGCTGTTCTTCTTAGAAAGCCTATGTTTAATGGAGAATGTCTGTAAGGCACACCTTTAGGATCCCTAGAATATTTGGGGGTTTTTTGGGAAAGAGTCTGTGAGGCCCCACCTTAAATTTTTGTGAGTTTTAAACACAGGTTTATAAATCACACCCTGAGTACTGTCTTTTCCCCATGTTCCCATTTTCCTGACAGCAGCTAGGATCTGATCTTTCTCCTGAGGTCCTTTCTTACTTTGAGAACACTCTACTTACTAGCTGGGAAAACTCACTTGTGTCTTTTTCATTTTTTTCCAAACTCTACTCTTTAGTGTATCCTTCTTTTATTACATTTTTAAACAGGCAGATAGATGAAGCCAGGAGATACCTTTGATATTCTGCACAGAACGCTCTTCAGCTAGATCACTGAGTTCATTAAGGTATATTTTCCATTTTCCATATTACCACAGGTGACAGTGTTACCAAACTTTCCACTAAGAATAACAAGGATCCTCTTTCCTTCAACTTCCCAAAACATCTCTCTCAATTTCCTTCAATATTTCCCCTCAGTCCCTCAATGTCCATCAAGCTTCCATCTGCTCCCTGGCCCCAAAACCAATATAACATTTTTAGGTTTTATTATGATAGTCCCCCCTTTTCAGGTACCAAGCTACCTTCCAGTTACTATTACTGAATAACAAAAAACCCTAGAACTTAGCGGCATTTCATTGTGCTCATGGATTCTGTAAGTGATGAATTCATACAGAGCATGGTGAGGATGGACTGTCTCTGTTTCATGATGTCTGGGACCTCAAGCTGCGGAGATGTAAATAGCTGGAGCTGATTCAAAGGACTGGCGACCAGAGTTCTATGGAGACATCTTTACTCATGTCTGGAGGCTTTGTGCAGGTGGCAGGAAGGCTGGACTCAACCAGAACTGTCAGCTAGAAAACTTACAGGGAGCTTCTGAAGCATGATGCCCTCCAGGTAGCTGAACTTCTTACATGTGGCTTAGGGCTCCAAGAGCAAGTTTGCCAGCAAACAAGTTTCAGGTTTTCATAGATCATTTAATGTCGCTGCTGAACTATATCGTTGAAATCTTCAAAACCTACACAAATTCAATGGGAGGGGTATATACTTCACCTCTCAATGGGAGGAGATTCAAAGAATGTGAGGCCATATTGTAAAAGCTTTCTAAACAACCACAAGCTTATTTTATGTTATCATGTTTACCATAGTTCAGAAATTGAAGTCTTCTTAAGTTTCTTTACTTGGCTAGCACATACTCTTATTTTTAAACACAATTTACTAAAATCCTATCCAACTACTTATGAATGGAATAAGAAGTCGTGAATTGGAATTTCAGATGAACAATAAATATCATCATGTAGCTGGAGGAAACAGTTCAAATAACTTTAAGGAGCTGCTGAAATTAGATCTTGACTCAATATTAACCTCAATAAAAATGATATACAACTTGGGGAACAATTGTATTTAACCTTATGAAGTAAGATCAATGCAATTAAAATGAACTTTCTCTTTAGACTGCCATATGACTGTGCTGTCTCTTATTTCATTTGCCTTTGGTTGGGGTAATAGAAAAGCAAAACTCTCAGAGAAAATACTATAATTTGGAGCAGGTAATTTTAGTTGCCAGGACCAACATTTTTTATTTTATTTTATTTTTTTTTTACTAAGAATCAGTATGCAAAGTTTAGAATATTCTAATTATGAATAACTCACAAAGATGAAATAGTTCTTAGAACTTCATCCTCTTAAATTATGAGTAAGATGGTTTTTGTAGGGAAAAAGTTACTATGTTTTCCCTACTCCCTAAAATTCCCTACAAGAATTTTAAATTCAACCATAATATGTGTATGTTTTCACTCCCTTTCATATATATTCCCTACTTATATCAAAAAATTATATCAGGGAAAAATTTTATTTTCTCTGTATGAATATTAGAAAATAAGACGTTCTTAGATACTCATTGGAAATCTATTTCCAAACTGTTTATCGGGGGACTACTTACATTTAAAAGGGAAGAAAAATGGTGATTTGGTGCTTTAAAAACCATAGATAAATTTTCAAAATCACTTTTACTGAATTCCAGTTAACAAATTAAATGGTAAAATTCTTAAATGACCAAAGCTGTTTTTGAACCTTTAAACTGGTCTCCAAACTTGGAAAAATATGATATATGAAATTGGAAATGAATTATGTAATCCATTTTATTTTGGACTTGTTCAGTCAGAGGCAAACAATTTTGGATTAAGGAATCACAAGCACAAAAATTGGCAAAACCTTATCGTGTATTTTGTGAAATTTATTTTTAACAGATTATAAAATCTCATGGAGGCATACAGTTCTAGTGGCTGTTTCTGTGAAATATGTAAGGCAGGAAAACTTTCCCTTCTTCTCTTTGTAGGGGAGCAAAATTTGCCACCCCAAAATATGTTTCTTTGGCATATTAATTATTTTAAGCTGGTTATTTTCTAAGAAACAACAGACATGGAAAAAACTGATAACCAAGTAAGAGTTACCATTTTGTAAGAAACACTTATAAGAGAAATCTCCATTTGTAAGGGTATCTCCCTCCCTGTTCCTGGACGAGGAGGATAACTGAACCTCCAGGAACTTAACAATGGAGAAGGCCAGGACTTACACCTGAATAATAAACTTACCCTCATTTACTGTGCTTTTCCTGGTAACCTCCCTAACTGACTCCCCACTCTCAACACCCTCTTTTTTTTTTTTTTTTTTTTTTTTTATTTTTCGGTACGCGGGCCTCTCACTGCTGTGGCCTCTCCCGTTGCGGAGCACAGGCTCCGGACGCACAGGCTCAGCGGCCATGGCTCACGGGCCCAGCCACTCCGCGGCATGTGGGATCTTCCCGGACCGGGGCACGAACCCGTGTCCCCTGCATCGGCAGGCGGACTCTCAACCACTGTGCCACCAGGGAAGCCCTCAACACCCTCTTTTGTCTGTAGCTGAGGATGGTATTTAATGTGAGGGTTTCAGCCATTTTAGTGAGTTACTCAGTTTTCCTGAGTCTCTCCCATGTATACATGTCATTAAACTTCAGTTTGGTTTTCTCCTGTTAATCTGTCTCATGTCAATTTAATTCATAGACCAGCCAGAAGAACCTAGAAGTGTAGAGGATAATTTCTCCCTTTCTGACACCTTCTAGGTTATATGGCTGGCCTAATAATTAATTTGACATAATACAGATTGAAGGAGAAAAAAAATCTTTGTAAATGCTGAAGTCCCATAAAAATATCAGACTCAAAGGCAGTCAGGCAATTGATGCTTATGTGCCATCCTGAGCTAAAAAATGGAAGAGGGCTCTGGGGCTTCAAAGGGAAAGGAGACAAATCAGAGGCAGATGACAAGAGCACATGTTTGGGAAACAAATATATGCCCAGCCATGCCGATGAGTCTTTCTGATATAAAAATTTATCTTTGGTACTAGCTCTCTCCTGGTACCGGCCCTCTATCTAAATTCTTTTAGGCAGTTAAGAGAGAGGCAAAGAGGCTTTTCCTGAGTCTGCTTGGTCTTAATTGCCTTTAGCTCAAAGGAGTCCACGTGCCAAAGTGGTACATTTTGGAGTGGCATAGGCTGCTCCCTCTCAGGTACCTGTATTAGTTTATGCTATATCACCTTAGGTAGGTAGATAATATTGGGTTACGTGAAGAAGAGAAGTAATGAGGTTTGCTAGCACCTTCACAAAACTGAATTTAAATTTCATACTTGGGTAGCCCAAGAAGTAACGTGAAACCAAAAAGACAACTGCTACATTATAAATAAGAGGAGAAAATTGAAAGCATGTAAATGCTAACTGGGAAATGACCAAGCACATATGTATTTCCAGAAAAGATTACAGTAAGCATAGCAAACGCATAGTACTCATGCTGCCACTCCCTGCTCCAGAGCCTGTGGGAGACATCTCTAATTAATCATCCTTTCCTGAGAAACCCTGAAACAGTCTCCCAATGCAGAGCCCTAGGTAAGTTTCTGCCTGTTGTTTGGCATTGACATTCAGATGAAACCTATCTGTCATCTCTGAATGAAATGGTCATAGTGATCCCAAACTGAAAATGAGTCATGGGCATACTGATTTGATTTTATCACTTGGAATATAGCAAGTAGGAACCTCGAGGCAGGGCTACCGTGATCCTCAGCCATGACTTGACTACTGAAAAAACTCCAGCTCATTCTCAGAGGCAGCACTGTGTAGGGGTGAACAAATGGGCCAGTTAAATCCTAGCTCTGTATTGATCAGCTGAATTTTCACATCATCTGTGAAGTAGGGATCATGATACCTATTTCTCAAGTTTGTTATGAGGATTAATAGAGATAGACCATGTAAATTACCTTAAAATAGGTGCTTGCTAAATGTCAGTTCCAAATTCTAACTGCACAATTTTTAAAGGGACATGGAGAGGGGCCCAGAGCAACACATCTGAAGTGGTTAAAAGGGATGGAAAGTAAAATAGGGAAGATGTTAAAGTAATCAGAATTGTTTGTGGCACATAAGTGAAAAATATCTGTACTACTCGACACAGATAGTAACAAGGTTTTTAACTATTTTGATACTGAAAACTCCAGCAATGTCATCCAAAGTATGGTACATGTATCAGCAGTGGTCCATGACACCATTGATGGCAATGAAAAAATTAATCAATGGTCGATCTAAAGAAAAAACGGGCATTTTTATTCGAACCAAACTGAGGATTATAACCTGGGAGAGAGTCTCTCAGAGAGTTCTGAGAACTGGTACAAAAAGGTAAAGGGGGAGGTCAGTATCTATGCGATTTTCGCAAAGGAGTACATGCAATCTCAGGAGAAGATTGAAGCTGCCACTAGGAACAGATAGCTTAAAGGTTTAGTGCTTTCTAAGATGCAAGAATCCAGGTTCATAACAAGTAGATCCTGAAAATATCTAACTACCCGAAGCCCTGTTCTGCCAGTTTTCCTAGAGCACAGAGTGCTTCATCCTGATCTTTGCCCTGAATTCCTTTCAGTGTGTATTGTAAGTCAACGATTGTAGTGGCTAATGGCTCGATTCTTGTAGAACTGAATGGTGGGCAACATTATTCCACAATCCCTTCCCTTTCTATCTTAATTTCAACCAAATTTGGGAAGCATCTCGTGACCAATTTGTCCCATGGTGCTGGGAATGCTCATTCCCAGGTCAGGCAAGGATTTCATTGATGGGCCACTCAATGTGCTATTACTGGACTAGGTCCTGTTAACAGTAGCCAAAAGCCTCTCAATCACCTGTCTTACTAGTCTTTTATGGTCCAGGAAATGGTTTCCCTCTAGTTGCTTCTTCCTATATCTAAAGTTACACTATTACAATCATTGATCTTTTAGAACTATATATTTGGTCAATTGTTTCAAGTCACCTAATCATTAATTTTATCTGAGGCTCAGCCACACATTTGGTAATGCAAGAAACAATCTTGTAAAATAGGCAGAATGCCAGTAATATAGGTACTAACCTGAATAGGTCATAATTAAGTATTTAAGCTAAGAACTTCCATTAGGCGAGGCCCAGCACCTCCTCAGGTCATCTGACCAGTCTGTTCCGCACCAGTTGCTGTCTTTAAGGGCAATGATATATTGGCATTTTACATAAAGTTTACCAAAGATGTCTGCATATTTAAGGTGAGTGCTGGGTCATTGTAACCCCTTACAGAATTTAGAAAGGAATATTATCATCTAAGGAGTTACATGGCTGGCACCAGAAGGAGAAAAACTTATCTTCATGGTTGAGCAGGTATTTCTGCCATTGGGGAGGTCTGGTTAACACATTATGCAGATGCACAGGCACACTAGAGGGGAGGGAGAGAACAGGCAGGGAAAAACTTTGTTTAAATTTTTCTTGCCTTGCCTTAAAATGGTGACTTGTAAGCTACCTGGCTTTAGGTAGGATCTGAATGGTAATTTTAAACACAGCCTTTCAGCTCATGCAAAGCAGAGAATCCTCTAGAGGTAACCAGGATCCTAGGGAGGGGCCCCTTTGGAATTTTTCTGCTCCATCAGGGTGGAGATTTCCTGGCAGGCTAGAAACCTAGGATATGTTATATAGTTTGGGGGTGACTTTTGGGTCATGACAAGCAATACTGGTTACTGTTTAAGGTAGTCACATCAAGTTTGCCTTTTGTGTGCACTGAGAAAATGAGAAAATAAGACATGAGCCACATAAAAATATAAATGGGACGTAAAATTGGCAGAAATTTTAGAAGTATCCTCTGCGGTAATGACTAAAATTTGGCCAAGAGTGAACTAAAATGTGAAAGAGAAAAAAGAGGAAGGCAAAAGAGAAAAGAATGTAGGGAGGGAGACTCTCATTTAGGTAGCCCAAGGTCTCCTTCTCGGGGCCCTGTTTTTGACATTGCAATGCCAGCTCTAATCTGGAGCTGAGGCCGGAAAGAAACTGAGGATGAGTCTAAGAATTCAGCACGGCCACTTTAAACGATTACCAGATCATATAATTCAATTGCTTTCTCTCTTTAATTAAGAGACAATTCATGCTTTGCAATTTAGTCTCTTTTGACATTTAATTAGGGCTTCTCATCTGTAAAGGGTGAGAGCTATCAATCAAATCAGAACAGCAGCAATGCTCATTCCCACATAAACAGCACAAAGGTGGTTATTGCCATAGCCTGTCCACTTTAACCCTATGATCATTAACCCTATGATCATTAATCAGGCAGATTTTTTTCCAGCAAACATTTATGAAGTACTTTCTCACCACATACCACATTACCTTGGAGTCTAATAGGGTTTTATCTGTTTTAAGGTAAGTAAATGGGAGACTTATAACACAATATGCCCAAACTAGTGTGGTAAGTACTCTGATGTAGGTAAACAACATGCTATGAGCTGTGGAGGGGATTGAGGAAGGCTTCCAGAAAGGAGGGGATAGCTCTGTTTAGTCTTGAGGGATGATTTGGGACTAGCTGGAAAGATGAAGTGGGCAAGGAGTTCTGCCCAGTTGGTGTAGCTTGTGTAAATGCAGAGAGACCCAGGAGAACGTGGTGCTAATTGTAAGATGTGAATAGACCATGGGGCTGAGCACAGGGTTTGTTGGAAGAGCAGCAGAAGAGGAGCCTGGACTTGGACCATGAAGGGCCTTCTGTAAAATGCTAAAGAGTTTGGACTTGTGAAAGAAAATGCATCCAACAGTTAAGGAAATGATTTTATTCAGGCAATTTCAATAGAGAGAATATTCATTAATGAGGACGGTCTCAGAGAGGGAGAAAACAAGGTTTTATAAAAATAGGCAAGTCCCTGAGGAAAGGTGGAGGTGGGTCTTATCTGGGACCATACGAGGCCATGTTAGTCCTTCAGTGAGTCTTTTCTCAGAACACAGAAGGATCACAAGGATAGGAGGGTGGTTTCTCTACCACTGCTGCCTTGGGTAGCATGGAACCCAGACAGAGTTCAGGACTGTCAGATTTGAGCCTGGTTGTACTACAGAGGATATTCAAGGTACTCAAGGTTTGTAAGCAGGAGTGAGACCTAATCAGGTGAGTGCTATAGAGCAACAGTACAAGCAACCCAGCTGCCATTACTTGCCACCTCAGAAAAACTTGCCTTTGGCCGCTGTTCCTTACTTTTGAAACTGAGTCCCCCTAAAACTGAGCTCCCCTGCAAAGTTTAAGATTAACCTCTCTATCAAGAGAGGTAATGAAAATAGTTCAGCAATAAAACAATCCTAGTTCCTCCTCAAGGAATACAGCTAACAATCTGACTCATATCTTTGAGTTGTTCTGAGAAACTAAGATGCTGGTCCAGGTGGAGGATGGTGACTACATGCTGACCCCAGACTGGTTGGAACAAGAAGGTTGATTATTAAGATTCCTGAAACATCACTCTGTTACCTCACCACCAACAGATCAGAAGAAAGCCATGGACCTGGCAGCCCTCACCCCTAAGTTTGCCTTTAAAAATCCTTCCCAGAAAGCCATAGTGGATCTCAGGTCTTTTGAACATAAGCTGCCTGTTCTCCTTGTTTGGTGCCTGCAATAACGCTGTATTTTCCTTCACTACAGCCAGGTGTCAATAAATTGGCTTCACAGCAAGGCAGGAGAGCAGAACCAAGTTCAATTCAGCAACACTTTTGTCTTTGACATCATCTCTGGGTTCTCTGGATCCCACTCCAAGCAACATGTCTTAGTTTGATGACCAGGTGTCTCTAGTTCCTACCTCTTGCCCTGAGAATTGCACACACCTGAAACCTCAATGCCTAACAAAATCACCACCATATTTTGGCCTGTTCTCTTAGAGAACGTTATCTTTTCACTCCCCTCCATCTCACACCTGGCCATAGCTTCTAATCCATTCCAGGAATGTCTTGGATCAACAGCCCTTCCTGGGTAAAGAAAGTTATTGGCAAATCCTGCATTGCTGCAGCAACCCAGCTGCTCTCCCAACATTTGGGGGCATTGTCCCACAGCCTGGGCAAGGGCTGGCTCTTGGGATCTAGACTCCAGCTCCTGTAGGTTGGTGTGTAAGCAGAAGTGGCTTTGGACCCAAGAGAAAGCACCGTTTAAATTGGGTTGCTCAACTCCCAGCCATTCAAGCCCTGAGCCACACAGTAACTGGGGTTTGCAAACCTTGGTTTCTATGAATTGGCTTGAATAATGAGTCTACTTAATCCATTAGCCCTGAAATAAGAATCAACAGATAAGATTAACATTGAACCATAAAATGGTCTGGGGGGTGGGGAGACCACTACAAGTTACATGGTTATGAAATTGTGTTATCAGACAAACAAGTTCAGCTCAGATGTTCTGCTTCAAAAAAACCCAAAACTAATAAAATGCAAGTCACTTCTGATGTTGCTGAAGTTTCCCAAGAAATAATCCAACAAACACAATATGTAGCTCTGACAGACATCCAAAAGATACGTGGAGAAAGAAAGACCTCAAAGTAAATCCAGTTACGATCTTGGTGGCTGGGGTATGTTTTCTGGTTCAAATTCATAGAAAACTAAAGATCCTTATGCACAAGCACGTTTTTAGGAGACAGATATCATATAAACAGCAGATCTTAATCTCTGTAACAAATGGTTTTAATGTAGGTGGTTAGGTTTGTACTAATACTGGAATTTAAACAAAATTAAACTGAGCCATGAGACAATACTTTGGATTTATAGACCATTATTCTTAAGATAACTCCCTTTATTCCTGGGTGCTTATAACATCAATGCACTTCTGTCTGATATAATTTTCAAAGTAAAGCATAAGGTTTACCAATTAAACCCTCTTCCTCTCCTAGTAAGATTTACTAACATTTTCCCTCACAGTAATCTTTTGCAATTACATAGTAATTTCTATATAAGGTCCTCCAAGTGTTTTGCAAACATTAATCAAGCTTTGCAGTACCCCAGCAAGGAAGAAGACCAGCATCATATCCAGGAGTCCTCCTCCTGCAGAGAGGGTGGTTGGAATGACATTTGTTCCTGTCACTCAGAATCAGCACATGGAGCTCTAACCTGTGGGAAGAGAGGATGTGCTGATTCTGCCAGAATTACAAATGACACTATGATGCCTCTGCTGGCTCCAACGGGAAGATGGGGTGACTTTTCCTATTAAATCATTTCACTTTTATAAAGATTTATTTTTATCTAGGATTGTAACTGATCTGATTTTTCATTAACGTTTTGAAATCAGCTGAAATTCAATGTTCTACCTATACCGTTCTATTCATAGATATTGTTTCAGTAGCACCACTTTAAATTTTATGCAACCAACCATCTGATAATGAGAAATTACAGAGAGCATAGATAGAGAAGCGTCTGCGTCTAGATACACATGGATCTCATCCCACCTTTGAAGGTACATATATAACCTTAGCTTAAGAACAACAGGCACTTAAACAACAAGGATCAACTGTATAGCACAGGGAACTATACTCAATATTTTGTAATAACCTATATGGGGAAAGAATCTGAAAAAGACAGATTCTATACTTCAATTAAAAATTAAATATAAAAAAGAAGAATAAGCAAAGCAAAGCAAAAAAAACAACAAACAAACAAACAAAAAAACACCAAAAAAAACCAGGCACATGGAGAAATGGAGAAAAGAAGGTACTAACTGGATAAGTCAACGACCATTCTCTAGCCATGAGATGTGAACTGGAGAGATCAAGATGCTTAAACAACTAGATCCTTAATTTGTTTAGCTAAGTTAAAATTTACATGGGAATTCTTTTTTAGCTTTCTTTCCAATGTTATTTTACCAATTATTACGGTGGTCACCCCTGGCCCAGGAATCTAGGCTGCCTGTTTCTCAGGAGACAGACAACACAGCTGGCCTAATCAAGCTACCAGCACAGTCTTGGCATCTAACCCTGGAGGAGCCTGCTTCACCTTCCCATCCCCAATCCAGGCTGGGGTCCTTGACTGCTGTTAAAGCCCCAGCAGTGGACACAGTCTGTTAAGTATGACGACTTCTTGGCTCTCAACCTTGACTGTACCTCATAACCTCTTGGGGAGCTCTTTGAAAATACTTCTGTAGCTACTCCCCACCAATTAAAACACAGTCTCTAAGAATGAGGCTGGCTGTGGGCATTTTAAATGCCCCCAGGTGATTGATACCTGCAGCCCTGGTTAATGCCCCTTGGGGGGCAACTGTGGAGCTTCCCAGGAATCAGGTGAAGCTGCTAAGCTTCCCCTGCAGGATAATGACTATGTGACCAATTCTCAGAAAGGTCTGCTGTTAAAACCTTTTAACGTCTTTGTGCTTGTCATGCTGCGTTTTACAATTTCCATCTTTCTCATGTTGTAAGTACCTGGCTGTTGGCTTGAAACATTGGCCAGTGGTAGGGAAGGACTGCCTGGGCTGAATCTGTTCTCACCTTTGAGGTCAAGGTATGTTCCTGCTGATGTGTAATCCTTGGGGCATTGCCTAGTGCCCATCTCAGGCTTTGTCGGCCACCCCCATGATGATATTCCAGGCTTGGGTGCCTAGAGCCCTTGTTGAGCCAAAGGAGTATTGCAGAGGGGAATGAACTTAGCTTTGAAGAGCAGAAGGCAGATGCTGTGGTAATATATAGGTCAATGGGTCAAGGGATACACACTATAAATACAGTTTGCAGAAATATTGCAAAACAGGTCAGCTGGGATGATCCCAAAAATGTTACCTAGATTAGCTTTTAGTGAAGTAAGACATTTTTTACTCCTATCCCCTACATAAATCTTTTGATAAGTCAGATTTTCTACATGAATTTTAATGGAGGAAGATGTACAATATTAGTTGTGAAAAAGAGGGGACATTTTGCTTCACAGCTGTTTGACACTCCTTTTGGTTTTAGGTGGTGCCACTGAAATGGCATTATGTATATGTTGAATTATAATAATTTTTTCTATTCTTTTTCAGTTTTCTTAATATTCAAAATTCTTTTAATTCTACCTTCTGATTTCCCAAGGTGGAAGACTCAGTTTGGTGTTACTAAGTCTGTAACATCTTTCTGGTACTGATAATATCTCTTTCTAACAAAAAATTTAGGAAGCAATGGTAGCCAGCTGGAATTTAAGAACAGTTTTTGTGTGTATTTATCTTTTCCTCATGACAAGCAATAACGTTATCCAGTTTACAGTAGTGATTTAGAGCTTCATAAATTACATTTAAGCAAATGTGAGTTGATTTAAAGAGATAATAATAGAGTTAGCACACATACATAGCAAAAACTGTGAAGGGGATATATAACTTTAGCTGAAAAGTATCTCACCACCACCTTTTTTTAGAGGGGATCATGTTTTTAAAACAAATATCATTGCCAGCTTGATCCTAGGACAAATGTAAAAAGCATCAGGCCTAACTTTTAAAAAGCAATTAATACTTTAAATTTAAATGCACCTTAGATGTATCATGCACACCTATCCCTAACTTTGTTTTCAAGTAGAAGCCCTTAATAGTGTCATATTTGACCATGCAAAAATCCAACAAATACTGGCAAACTGAATTCAACAACAGATTAAAAGGATCATATACCATGATCAAGTGGGATTCCAAAGTTGCAAGGGTGATTCAACATCCACAAATCAATAAATGTGATATATCATGTTAATACTGTACAATGAAGGATAAAAGTAACATGATCCTCTCAATAGAGGCAGAAAAAGCATTTGACAAAATTCAACATCCACTGATGATAAAAACTCTCAACAAACTGGGTATTGAGGAAACTTACCACAACACAGTAAAGGCCATATATAGTTAAGCCCACGGCTAACATCATACTCAATGCTAAAGTGCTGAAAGTTTTTCCTCTAAGATAAGGAACAAAATCAGGGTAACCACTCTCACAACTTTTATTCGACACAGTACTGGCAGTCCTAGCCAGAGCAATTAGGCAAGAAAAGAAAGTAAAAGGCATTCAAATGGCAAAGGAAAAAGTAAAATGTCTCTATCCCCCCCCCCAAAAAAACTGTCAGAACTAATAAATGAATTTAGTAAAGCTGCAGGCTACCAAATCAATATAACATTATTCGCATTTCTATATACCACCACCAAACTAACAGAAAGAGAAGCAAATAATTCCATTTACAATATCATCAAAAGCAATACCTACAAATAAATTTAAGCAAGGAGGTAAAATATCTGTGTTCCTAAAACTATAAAACATTCATAAAAGAAATTGAATAACATAAATAAATGGAAAGATATTCTGTGCTGATAGATTGGAATAATTAATACTGCAAAAATGTCCATACTACTCAAAACCATCTACAGATTCAGTGGAATCCCTATCAAAATTTCAGAAGTATTTTTCACAGAAATAGACAAAACAATCCTAAAATTTGTATGGAACCACAAAAGAACCTGAATTGCCTAAGGGATCATGAAAATGAGGAACTAAAGCTGGAGGTATCACACAGAGAGATAAGAAAACAGAGTAAGCTCCTTGACATCAGCCTTGGCAATGATTTTTTGGATTTGACACCAAAAGCAAAGGCAACAGAAGCAAAATAACCAAGTAGGACTCTATCAGACTTAAAAGCTTCTGCCCAGCAAAGGAAACAATTAACAAAATTAAAAGGCAACCAAGAAATGGAAGAAAATATTTCCAAACCACATCTGATAAGCAGTTAACATCCACAATATACAAGGAATACAACTCAATAGCAAAAAAAAAAAAAAGCAAATAAATCAATTTAAAAATGGACAAAGGATCTGACTAGACATTTTTCTAGAGAAAACATACAAATAGTCAATAGGTACATGGAAAGGTGCTTGACATCACTAATCATCAGGGAAATGCAGAATAAAACCACAATGAGCTACCACCTTATACTTGTTAGGATGTCTATTATTTTAAAAAAGATAACAAGGCAAGGATGTGGAGAAAGGGGAACACTTGTATGCTGTTGGTAGGAATGTAAACTGGTACAGTCACTATGGAAAAGAGTAGGGAGTTTCCTGAAGAAATTTTATCTAGAAGTACCATATGATCCAACAATTTCACTTCTGGGTTTATATCCCAAAGAAATGAAATCATCTCGGAAAACTATCAGCACCTTCATGTGCATAGCAGCATTATTCACAATAGGCAAGGTATGAAAACAACCTAAGTGTCTGGCAACAAATGAATGGATAAAGAAAATATGATATATGAAAAAAAAAATGTGGTCCAACTCATGGAAATGGTAGAAAAGTGGTTGCCAGGGGCTGGTGGATGGGAGAAATAGGGAGATGTTTGTGAAAAGGTACAAATTTTCAGTTATACAGTTATAAAACAAATAAGGTCTGAGGATCTAATATGTCACACGGTGACTATAGCTGATAACACTATTATATAATTGAACTTTTCTAAGCGAGTAGAACTTAAATATTCTCACTAGAGAAAAAGTAAACATGTGGAAATTGGTTCAAGTTGGCAGAGTAGAAGGACATGCACTCACTCCCTCTTGCGAGACCACCAGAATCACAACTAACTGCTGAACAATCATCCACAGGAAGACACTGGAACTCACCAAAAAAGACACCCCACATCCAAAGACAAAGGAGAAGCCGCAATGAGATGGTAGGAGGGGTGAAATTACATTAAAATAAAATCCCATTACTGTTGGGTGGGTGAATCACCAACTGGAGAACAATTATACCACAGAAGTCCACCCACTGGAGTGAAGGTTCTGAGCCTCATGTCAGGCTTCCCAACCTGGGGATCAGGCAACGGGAAGAGGAATTGCCAGAGAATCAGACTTTGAAAGCTAGCAGGATTTGATTGCAGGACTTCAACAGGACTGGGGGAAACAGAGACTCCACTCTTGGAGGGCACACATAAAGTAGTGTGCACATGAGGACCCAGGGGGAAGGAGCAGTGACCCCATAGGAGACTGAACCAGACCTACCTGCTAGTGTTGGAGGGTTTCCTGCAGAGGCGGGGGTTGGCTGTGGCTCACCATGGGGACAAGGACACTGGTAACAGAAGTTCTGGGAAGGACCGCTTGTGAGCCCTCCCAGAGTCGGCCGTTAGCCCCACCAAAGAGCCTCTAGGCTCCAGTGCTGAGTCTCCTAAGGACAAACAACCAACAGGGAGGGAACACAGCCCCACCCACCAGCAGACAAGTGGACTAAACTTTTACTGAGCTCTACCCACCACAGCAACACCCAGCTCTACCCACCACCAGTCCCTCCCATCAGGAAGCTTGCACAAGCCCTTAGATAGCCTCATCCACCAGAGGGCAGAGACCAGAAGCAAGAAGAACTACAAGCCTGCAGCCTGTGGAACAAAAACCACACTCACAGAAAGACAGACAAGATGAAAAGGCAGATGGCTATGTACCAGATGAAGGAACAAGATAAAACTCCAGAAAAACAACTAAATGAAGTGGAGATAGGCAACCTTCCAGAAAAAGAATTCAGAATAATGATAATGAAGATGATCCAGGACCTTGGATAAAGTATAGAGGCAAAGATCGAGAAGATGCAAGAAATGTTTAACAAAGACATAAAAGAATTAAAGATCAAACACCTAGAGAGAATTAAAGAACAAACAAACAGAGATGAACAATACAATAACTGAAATGTAAAATACACGAGAAGGAACCAATAGGAGAATAACTGAGACAGAAGAATGGGTAAGTGACCTGGAAGACAGAATGGTGAGATTCACTGCTGTGGAACAGAATAAAGAAAAAAGAATGAAAAGAAATGAAGACAGCCTAAGAGACCTCTGGGACAACGTTAAATGCAACAGCATTTGCATTACAGAGGTCCCAGAGGGAGAAGAGAAAGAGAAAGGACCTGAGAAAATATTTGAAGAGATTATAGTTGAAAACTTCCCTAATGTGGGAAAGGAAATAGCCACCCAAGTCCAAGATGCACAGAGAGTGTCAGGCAGGATAAACCCAAGGAGAAACATGCTGAGACACATAGTAATCAAGCTGACAAAAATTAAAGACAAAAAAAATTATTAAAAGCAACAAGGGAAAAATGACAAATACAAGGAAACTCCCATATGGTTAACAGCTGATTTCTCGGCAGAAACTCTACATTCCAGAAGAGAGTGGGATGATATATTTAAAGTGATGAAAGGGAAGAATCTACAACCAAGATTATTCTACTTGGCAAGGATCTCATTCAGATTTGATGGAGAAATCAAAAGCTTTACAGACAAGCAAAAGCTAAGAGAATTCAGCACCACCAAATGAGCTGTATAACAAATGCTAAAGGAACTTCTCTAAGTGGGAAACACAAGAGAAGTAGAGGACTTACAAAAACAAACCCAAAACAATAAAGAAAATGGTAATAGGAACGTACATATCAATAATTACCTTAAATGTGAATGGATTAAATGCTCCAACCAAAAGACATAGACTGGCTGAATGGATACAGAAACAAGACTCATCTATATGCTGTCTACTAGAGATCCACTTCAGACCTAGGGTCACATAGAGACTGAAAGTGAGGGGATGAAAAAAGATATTCCACGCAAATGGAAATTAAAAGAAAGCTGGAGTAGCAATACTCATATCAGATAAAATAGACTTTAAATAAAGAATGCTACAAGAGACAAGGAAGGACACTACATAATGATCTAGGGAATCAATCCAAGAAGAAGATATAACAATTATAAATAGATATGCACCCAACATAGGAGCACCTCAATACATAGGCAGCTGCTAACAGCTATAAAAGAGGAAATTGACAGGAACACAATAATAGTGGGGGACTTTAACAGCTCAGTTACACCAACGGACAGATTAGCCAGACAGAAAATTAATAACGAAACACAAGCTTTAAGTGACACAACAGACCAGGTCGATTTAATTGATATTTATAGGACATTCCATCCAAAAATAGCAGATTACACTTTCTTTGCAAGTGCACACGGAACATTCTCCAGGATACATCACAACTTGGGTCAGAAATCAAGCCTCAGTAAATTTAAGAAAAGTTAAATCATATCAGGCATCTTTTCTGACCACAATACTATGAGATTAGGAAGCAGTTACAGGGAAAAAAAACTGTAAAAAACACAAACACATGGAGATTAAACAATGTCACTAAATAACCAAGAGTTCACTGACAAAATCAAACAGGAAATCAGAAAATACCTAGAGATAAATGACAACAAAAACACGACGATTCAAAACTTATGGGATGCAGCAAAAGCAGTTCTAAGAGAGAAGTTCATAGCTATACAAGCCTACCTCAAGAAACAACTCAAACAATGTAACCTTACACCTAAAGGAACTAGAGAAAGAAGAACAAACAAAACCCAAAGTTAGTAGAAGGAAAGAAATCATAAAGATCAGAGCAGAAATAAATGAAATAGAAACAAAGAAAACAACTGCAAAGATCAATAAAACTAAAAGCTGGTTCTTTGAGAAGATAAACTAAATTGATAAGCCACTAGCCAGACTCATCAAAAAAAGAGGGAGAAGACTCAAATCAATAAAATTAGAAATCAAAAAGGAGAACTCACAACAGCCACTGCAGAAATACAAAGCATCCTAAGAGACTACTACAAGCAACTCTATGCCAATAAAATGGATAACCTGGAAGAAACGGACAAATTCTTAGAAAGGTATAACCTTCCAAGACTGAACCAGGAAGAAATAGAAAATATGAACAGACCAATCACGAGCACTGAAACTGAAACTGTGATTAAAAATCTTCCAACAAACAAAAGTCCAGGACCAGATGGCTTAACAGGCAAATTCTATCAAACATTTAGAAAAGAGCCAACACCCATCCTTCTCAAACTCTTCCAAAAAATTGCAGAGCAAGGAACACTCCCAAACTCATTCTATGAGGCCACCATCACCCTGATACCAAAACCAGACAAAGATACTACAAAAAGAGAAAATTACAGACCAATATCACTGATGAATTTAGATGCAAAAATCCTCAACAAAATACTAGCAAACAAAGGATCATACACCATGAAGTGGGATTTATCCCAGGGATGCAAGGATTCTTCAATATATGCCAATCAATCAGCGTGATACACCATATTAACAAATTGAAGAAGAAAAACCATATGATCATCTCAATAGATGCAGAAAAAGCTTTTGACAAAATTCAACACCCATTTATGATAAAAACTCTCCAGAAAGTGGGCATAGAGGGAACCTACCTCAACATAATAAAGGCCATATACGACAAACCCACAACAAACATCATTCTCAATGGTGAAAAACTGAAAGCGTTTCCTCTAAGATCAGGAACAAGACAAGGATGCCCACACTTGCCACTATTATTCAACATAGTTTTGAAAGCCCTAGCCACAACAGAGAAGAAAAAGAAATAAAAGGAATACAAATTGGAAAAGAAGTAAAACTGTCACTGTTTGCAGATGACATGATACTATACATAAAGAATGCTAAAAATGCCACCAGAAAACTACTAGACCTAATCAATGCATTTGGTAAAGTTGCAGGTTACAAAATTTAGGCACAGAAATCCCTTGCATTCCTATACACTAATGATGAAAAATCTGAAAGAGAAATTAAGGAAACACGCCCATTTACCATTGCAACAAAAAGAATAAAATACCTAGGAATAAACCTACCTAGGGAGACAAAACACCTGTATGCAGAAAACTATAAGACACTGATGAAAGAAATTAAAGATGATACCAACAGATGGAGAGATGTACCATGTTCTTGGATTGGAAGAATCAATATTGTGAAAATGACTATACTACACAAAGCAATCTACAGATTCAATGCAATCCCTATCAAATTACCAATGGCATTTTTTTTTCTTACAGAACTAGAACAAAAATATCTTAAAATTTGTATGGTGACAAAGACCCCGAATAGCCAAAGCAAACTAAATAATCATATCTTTTTGCAGAAAATGAAGTTTTTTTTAAGTTTCGCATTTTTGTGATATTAGACATTGAATTGAATCAAAGAGTATACTTCATAGAAAGATCACTCTTGGAACTTATCCCAGAGTAATGAAAATTTATGTCCTGCAAAAGTCTGTACATCAGTGTTCACAACAGCATTATTTTTAATAGCCCCAAACTGGAAACAACTCAGATGACCTTCAACAGATAAACAAACAAGGTTTATATCCATACAATGGAATACTACTCAGTAATAAAAAGGAATGAGCTACTGCAAAAACCTGGATGGACCTCAAGGTCATTATGCTGAGTGAAAAAAAAAAACAATCTTAATAGGTTTACTCAGTGTGATTCCATTTATGTAACAGTCTTGAAATAACAAAACCATAGATATGGAGAATAGATTAATGCTTGTCAGGGGATGGGGAGAGGGATTGGGTGAAAATATATAGCGATAGCAAGAGGGAGTTCTTTTGTGGTGATGAAAATTTCTCTACCTTAATGCTGGTAATGATTACACAAACCTATACATGGGATAAAACTGCAGAGAACTACGTGCACACGCACACACACGCATGATTTCAAGTTAAAAGAAAGTGAGGGAAAACTCGCTTTTCCTCTCTTCTCAACAACACTTCTGACACCCAGTGCTTGGGGGTCTTCCCGACCCCAACCAATTCTCCAACTGTCTGAGTACCAATTAGGTGTCCTACAATTCAATTATGCACGGGGAATTACACGACCCCACAGGTTAAGGGTTCAGTCTCCTAAAACTGCTCCCTCCTTCAGATGCCAATGCCAAGTACTCAGTTCCCAGGTTGCCTACAAATTGGTGTTTCCCATGACCCCCTCCTCAGGTTCAATAATTTGCTATAATGATTTACAGAACTCAAAGGAAACACTGACTTACAATTACTGGCTTATTATAAAGGATATGATAAAGGATACAGATGAACAGCCAGATACACAGGTACAGAGGGTGACATTTTATGTCCCTGCCCCATTTCTCTGCAGGATACTCCTACATTTTGCCCTGACCGGTCTGCAACAATGTTGGGATAAGAGTGACACATTTCCCCTTTCTCCCTTGAGAAACTGATTACAAACACAAAATAAATAGGCTTCAACCACAGTGAAACTCTGATCCTCCTTCCCGATGGTTTTTCTTGTTTTCTTTCTGTGGCCTTTGTCTAATCAGGCCCTCAGCGTGTGGTCACTCTGTGAGATTGGAAACAGGCGTTCTCATGTAGTGACTCTCCCCCCACCCCTTAACTAATTCAAGAATTCTTTTCATCTAAAATCCTGGGACTTCAAACTCAGAAATTGTGTCTGAAGCAAAAATAACAAAGGGAGCTTAATATCAAGACAGATTCTCATCCTTTCAGGTGGTTCCACTTGCAAAACAGAGGGAAGAATCTGGAAATGAGCTTCGTTTTGTGGAGTGAATTGTGCTTTGAGTGTTCTGCAGTTGCTAAAACACCAGAACGTGCTTCTTGTGGCAGTTACCTCTCAGTACACTGGAAGGTCTGAGGTCTATATTCACATATACATCAAGAGGAGAAGAATTAAAGTTCATACCTGGATAACTCAGGTCTTTGCAAACCCTTCTCACCCTTATTACCCCTCAGGCACAGGTGGCTTGGGCTTAACTCAGTTTACACTTCCTATGTGGCTCCATAAAACCATTAGAGTCCCTGGTACCTGAGGAGCATTGGCATTTTATTTCCTCCGTGGTGAACACAGATTGATCAGGAACCCCACAGGCATGAGTGTATGCAAACCAGCAATGACTTTGGTGCAGAAATGGTGTGCTGTATACTGACGGCCTTGTGATCCACTTGGTGTTTTTTTGGGGTTTTTTTGCGGTACGCAGGCCTCTCACTGTTGTGGCCTCTCCCGTTGCGGAGCACAGGTTCCGGATGCGCAGGCTCAGCGGCCATGGCTCATGGGCCCAGCCGCTCCGCGGCATGTGGGATCTTCCCGGACCGGGGCACGAACCCGTGTCCCCTGCATCGGTAGGGGGACTCTCAACCACTGCGGCACCAGGGAAGCCCCACTTGGTGTTTTTTTAAAGAGTTTTGGTTTTTCTACTTACACACGGCCAGGAGTTAGGCTACTAGTTCTGGGACTATTTTTCAAAGGCTACTCTCCCCTGATTGTTTTACTGACACCCAAAACGAAACTTTTTCTAATGATGAGGTAGATATTTAAGAAAACAACAGTGTGAAGCATCAGCCTACTCTCAAGGGACACTGGTATGCAACTGAAAACAGCTTCCACCCTAGAATCTGCATAGATCCCATGCTTAAAGACTGATGCTTGGCGCTTATTGAACACCTTGATGTCAGTCATCACACATCCAGAAATGTATATACCGAGAGGCTTGCTTTCTAACCCGAAACAAAAAGATGAAGGGCCTTGTATTGCTTTTCTATTTCTGCCCTAACAAACAACTGCAGCAGCGTAAAACAATACAAACTTATTATCTTATAGTTCTGTAGGTCAGAAATCCGATATAATTGTCACTGGGCTAAAATCAAGGTGTTGGGAGGACTGCATTCCTTTCTGGAGGCTCCCGAGTAGAACTGGTTACCTTACTTTTCCAGCTTCCCGAGACTTCCCACACTCCTCAGCTCACGGCCTCCTTCCTCCATTTTCGAAACCAGCAAGATGGGTTCAACTCACGCTCCGCGGTTCTCAGCAGCTGAGAGTGGTTCTCTGCTTTTAAAGACTCATGCGAGTAGATTGGTTCCACCTGCAAATCCAGACTACTCCCACCTTCTCCAGATCCTTAACGTTAACAATTCCTGCAAAGTCACTGTTGCCCTGTAAGAAAAATTCAAAGGTTCCAGGGAGTAAGATGTGGGCATCTTTAGGGGGCATTTATGCTGCCTACCACAGGCCTTTATACAGAAGCATGCCAGGCTCATTGCATACACCATGTGCCTTAGTTTGCCCGGACTGCTATAACAAAGTGTCATAGACTGAGTAGCTTGTAAACAGCAGAAACCTATTTCTCACTGTTCTGGAGGCTGGAAGTCTGAGATAGCAGTGCCAGCCTGGTCAGAGTCTAGTGAGAGCCCTCTCCTGGGTTGCAGGCTGCCAATTTCTTATATCCTTACATGGTGAAGAGCAGAGAGAGAGAGGAAGCAAAGCTCTCTCCTGTCTTTTCATAAGCGTACTAATCCCATTCATGAGGACTTCACCCTCATGAACTAATTACCTCCCAAAGGCTCCCCTCTTAATATCATCACATGGGGGGGTTAGGATCTCAAAGCATAAATGTGTGGGAACACAAACATTCAGTTCACAGCACCATAACGACCTCCTAGTGCTCCTGTTTTACCAAAACACAGGTAATTGAGAGCTTACAGGATGACTGCGGTCTACTCTTACCAGCTGTTACTGTTGGAGATTTATTCCAAATCAGGCACAGCCTGATGAAAGCCCTGTTGCCTTGGTGACAAAGCTGTGGCCCTTCTCTCAACAGGAAAATTTGGGGATTTTTAGCGTGTTGGGAAACACACGATGCACAATCCAAGAGGAAGAGGAGTTTACATTCATTAAGTTTCTACTCTTAAAAAAGTCTCACCTTTATGGACTGTATCTCACAGGTGCCTCTATCTTCTGCCTTAGGGTTGAGTTTGGACAATGGGATGCACTAGCAGATCAGAGGGTTTGATGAGAGCTCGAGGAATATATTCTGTCAGTCTCCATCCCTTTAGGGCTCAGTTGGGCGGTGTCTGCTTTCCTCTCCCTAAGATGTCAGGGTCTATTGGGAATCCCCTCTCCTGCTCCCTGCCCTTGGCCTTGGAGGCCTAGGAGTTGTCATGGCTCCCATTGCTGATCCTGCCTGTCCCTGTCCACACCTCGACAAGCACTTCCTTCATCAAGCTCTCCTCCATTATCTTGTTTAGGTGTGCCAACCTTGTCTGGCCAGAGCCCTGTCTGATACACCTGGGGTGCCAGCATCTCATGATCTTGGACACGTTACTTAACCTTCTCAAACCTCAGTATTTTCATATCTGAAATGGAGATAAAAATAGCTACCTCATGGGGCAGTGATGATGACTGAATTATTTAATTCATATACATCTTAACACAGTCTTTGGCACATAGTAAACACTTAAATGTATTTTTTTGCCAAAACAAAGGAAATGGATCCTCTGAGGAACTGCAAGTTCCATTTGGATCCAAATATTCCGCCAAGTTATTTCTTAAAATGCACTTTTTGCTCCAATGAAAAAGTTATTTTGAGCAACTATTAAACTAAGGTCTTTGGATTTACCAATAAACAATTGCTAGTGATGTTGCTGGAGGTACCCAAACAGTCCCCACCTACTAACTGAGGGACGTTCAAATTCAAGCATCTTTACTTTATAACTTGATGCTTCTGAAATTTTCTAGTATGACACTGAGATTCTGCTTTCTAGTTTTCTGGATATAGAATGATTTAAATAATGTAAGCAGAGAACTGTGATGGTAGAATAGGTAATATTTCTAATGAAAGTCCGTCTATAAGTCAGTTCAGATGCATTAGCTGCTTCTCAGCTTACAAAGAGTTTACATCATGATCTGCTTATAAGTATAGGAATATAAATGTAGAATTTTTAAAAGCACATTCAACATTTACAAGGCAATGCTTATCATGGAATCAGGAGAAGGACGAAATTACAAAAAACTACAGCAAGTCTTTAGTATTTTGGTGCATGAAGAAACAAGTTCAGGGCTTCCCTGGTGGCACAGTGGTTAAGAATCCGCCTGCCAATGCAAGGGACAGGGGTTCAAGCCCTGGTCCGGGAAGATCCCACATGCCGCGGAGCAACTAAGCCCATGCGCCACAACTACTGAGCCTGTGCTCTACAGCCCGCGAGCCACAACTACTGAGCCCGCATGCCACATCTATCAAAGCCTGTGCACCTAGAGCCTGTGCTCCACAACAAAAGAAGCCACTGCAGTGAGAAGCCCACGCACCGCAACGAAGAGTAACCCCCGCTCCCTGCAACTAGAGAAAGCCCGTGCGCAGGAACGAAGACCCAACACAGCCAAAAGTAAAAATAAATTTAAAAAAAAAGAAACAAGTTCAGAGACAGGTAGATTTGGAATTGAAGCTTCTCATGTCACCTTTTCAGATATAGATGGAAAAACTAATTTAACAGCTGGCAGCAGACCATTTAGGCAGTGTTGCTATTGTTGGTTTAAGACTACACACTGAAAGATCACCCTCAGAGGAAGATAAGGCCCTGAGGGTATGATCTATAAGAAGACTGAACTGCTCTGAATAAGAAATAACAGAAATTTGGTGGTGAGGGAAAGCAGAGAAGGGAAGGAAGCAAAGGTGGGGTTAGGGGATACAAGAGGAAAAAGCCATGTTAGATGGCTAGAGCTGGAGAAAGTTAAAGTTGCGTGCCTTGCTGCTGTGGTTTAACCACCAATTCCCCAAATCATCGATAAAGACTGCTACACACCCAAATTCCCCACCTGTGAGATTTTCTCAAGAAGGAAATGGGGCAATGGTCCACATCTGGGTCAGCACTCAGCAGAAAAAAGTGGAGTAGGAGTGAGGGTGGGGACCAGACAAAAGTGACACTAAGAGTTCAGCAGAAGTGGGAACTCAGAGCAGATACGTCCATAGAAATGTGAGTTCTAAGATCTTTGTGAAAATATCAGGGAAAGCATTAGACTTCCCACAGGGCAGAACAAAAAGACTTAGACCAATTTTATTTAAATCTGAAAGGGCAGGATGACCTCAGCTGATATCTGAATTACAATTTATCAGGGATCCAAGTGAAAAAAATAGAAATATGAAATTAGAGCTACTGGTGTCTATGTTGAGAGAGCTGTATTCTTATTGTTAGTATTTTCTGGAACCCATATTTTGGTAGTTCTTGCTGAATCCATACTAAACAGAGAGTAAGAGCTTCAAGTCTGCTTAAAAGATCACTCAAATTTTTTCTTTGATAAGAGACAGCCATGGCTGAAACACTGTACCTACAGCTGGGAAAATGCAGTTCATGGCATTAGATTTACACACATGAAGGCTTTAAAATGGTTTGTTTAATTAGTTGTTTACTGTCAAGCATCTATTGACTTCCAAATCTATGCTGGCACATTGAATGAATACAAACCATTGCCTTATTCTGTGACAGATCACCTTTTAGGGGTTAACTACAAAATACCACATGGCATCAGTGTTCACTCTTCAAGAACACTCTTTTCAATAAAATAAAAAGACACATGCCCACCATACACGCAAACATACACACACCCACACACACACCCTCTTATTTTCTGAATCAACATGTTTTACAATGATCTCCAAAGCCATGTAGTTTGCATTGATCATAACAGTTGCTAAGCTTTTGCAGTTTGCAACGATCATAGCCTCTTTGTGGACATTTTGTGTGGCTTAAGACGTTTGCCCTGGGCTTATGGCTTCACATTTTCGTCCAAGTGAAGAAGAGCTGTATGTAACATTGAAGTTCTAGGCCATTGTCAATTAAAGAACCCAGACTCTGTTGGGCCACCTCCAGTAGAAGTGTTGATGTTGGAAGATTTTCCATACTCACCTCTTAGCTTGTGAAAGGATAAATGATCAAATATGACCTTGTTTGGAAAAACAACTGACTGAGCAATTTAGCAAGAGTTTCCCCAACATTATGGAGACCCCTCATGGTGAAAGTAAATTTTTGATTGTCATTCACCATGTTTCCTTGACCTCATTATATGAAAGTCACCTCACATCTATCAATCACCTGTTCTCCTGAAAACCAATGTGCCCAGGGAGCTTATAAATAAGTGAAGAGACAAAGCAGGCAAAGCCAATATATATATATATATATTCAGACTAACCTATCTGTGATGTCTAATTTTATGTGTCAACTTTTCTGAGCCACAGTGACTAGATTTTGGTCAAATGTTATTCCAAATGTTTCTGTGAAGGTGTTTTTTTTGGGGGGTGAGATTAACGTTTAAACTGGTAGACTTTAAGTAAAGAACATTACCCTCCATAGTGTGGGAGGGCCTCATCCAAAAAGTTGAGTCTTAATAGAAGAATGACTGACCTCTCCTGAGCAAGAAGGAATTCTGTCAGCAGACTGCCTTGGGACTCAAACTACACTCTTCCCTGAGTCTCCAGCCTACTGGCCTCCCCCATCAGACTTGCCAAACCTCCACAATCACATGAGCCAATTCCTTGAAATCAATCTCTCTCTCTCTCCCTCTCTCCATACACACACACACACACACACACACACACACACACACACACAC
>NW_021703776.1:67809830-67848647 GCF_005190385.1 Monodon monoceros | reverse complement strand
ACACACACACACACACACACACACACACACACACACACACACGCTGTTGGTTGTTTCTTTGGATAACCCTAATGAATATACTACCAAAGCCATTTTTATATTTTAGTAGAAGTAACACCCACAACAAAAGTCTTGGCCAAGAATTCACACTTATTTTGAAGAATTATTCTAGAGAAAAATTTGGGTGTTATATATTGGCTTTTAAAGTATTCTAACTAATCCTAGCTTCAGCTCAATCTTCTGAAGCAAAGGTTGCAGCTATGAGCCATTTCATTGGCGGTACTTATGCGACAAATATTTTTGGAATACCTATTTCATGCAAAGCACTGTTCTAAATGTTGAGGATAAAGCAGAGGATAAAGAGACCAAAATCCCTGCTTTCATGGAGTTCATATCCTAATGGAAGGAGATAGAAAGGAAACAAATTTATATTAGTCAGGTGGTGATAAGTACAGAGAATTGAACTAAAATAGTTACCCTGCTTTAGGCTGGAGAGTGATGAGATAAGGTGTGTTTGTAGGATTTTATATGGAGTGTTTGGAGTAAGTGACTTTTTTTTTTTTTGCGGTATGCAGGCCTCTCACTGCTGTGGCCTCTCCCATTGCAGAGCACAGGCTCCGGATGCACAGGCTCAGCGGCCATGGCCCACCGGCCCAGCCACTCCGTGGCATGTGGGATCTTCCTGGACTGGGGCACGAACCTGTGTCCCCTGCATCGGCAGGTGGACTCTCAATCACTGCGCCACCAGGGAAGCCCAGTAAGTGACATTTTAGCAGAGATCTAAATGAAGTGAAAGAGAGTCGTGCAGATTGATGAGTGGGAAGAGATCCCAGCACAGAGCGCATCAAGGGCAAGCGCTGTGGGCAGAAATGTGTCCAGGGTATTAAAGAAACACAAGGAGGGCAGTGTGTCTGGAGAGGAGTGAGCAAGGGAGTGTGATAGGAGATGAAGCCAGAGAAGTTCCCAGGACTTGATCATGTAGGGCCTTGTTGGTCATGGAGATGACTTAGGATTTTGTTTGGAATTAGATGGAAAACAAAGGGAATGTTTTGAGCAGACGCTTTACATAATTGAACTTAAGCTTTAGCAGGCTCCCTTAAGCTACTCTGGAGAACAGAGTATGTGTGTATGTAGAGCATTTGCAAAGGTTAGAGAGAGAAATGGTGGATGAAGGGGACTAGTTGGAGACGATGGCAATAATCCTACCAGGAAATGATGATAATGGAACAGTAGAGTTGGATATATTTCAAAGGTAGAGCTGACAGAACTGAAAAAGAAAGAGAGGAGTCAAGGATGACTTCATGTTTTTTGACTTGAACAACTAGAAGAATGGAGTTGACTTTATTGAGACCGAAATGTCTGGGAGAGGAGCAATGGGGGGGAGGGGTGTGAGTGGAGGCACAGGAGAATGCATTAAGGATCTGGTTTTGGACATGTTGCATTTGAGATGTCAATTAGGCAATGAAGTACAAGTGTCAAGAAGATAGTTAAGTACATGAGTGTGGAGTTCAGGGGTGAGGTCTCAGCCCAAGATATATATTTGGGAATTGTCAGTGTTTAGGTAGTTTACAAAGGCCATGAGATTGGATGAAATGCCCCTGAGGATAAATACAGAAATTGAAAAGTCTGAGGACAAAGTCTTGGGACACTCCAGTGTTTAGAGGTCAGAAGAAGAGCTCCGTCAAGGCAAGGAGACTGAGGAGGAGCGGCCAATGATGTAGAAGAAAACCTCAGAGAAAGTGAGGTCTTGGAGGACAAGTGAAGGAAGCGTTTCAAATAAAGCAAAGTGATCGACAGGTCAAGTATAATGAGGACAGAGACTTAAACACTGGATTTATCAATGTGGAGGTTTATCAGAATCTTGTTAACAGGAATTTGAGTACAGTAGAGGAAACAAAAGCCTAATCAGAGTCTAATTCAAGAGTGACTTAGAGGAGAAGAGTATAGACAAAAATATAGACAACTCTTTTCAACAAAGAGTTAAAAGGGAACAGAGAATGGAGTTCTGGAAATGTTAACTGGAGAGGGATCTAGGGAGGGTTTTTTAAAAAATGTTTTTTCGATTTTTAATTTTTTAGGTTAGAGACTTAACAACAAGCATATAACCTAATGGGGATGATCAGGGTGGGGGGGCAGGGGGCAACTGATAAGGCAGGGGTGAAAAGGAATAGAATCAGTGCACAAGGTTGGATTAGATAGGGAAAGAGGCAAAGATGCAGAGAGGCTGGTAGATTTGGTGGTGGAAGTGTGGGGAAGCTCTCTTTTAACTGGCCAATTTATTTCAGTGAAATAAAAGTGGTAAGCCGAGAAAGAAGATAAGTGGAGAGATGTTAAATGCCAGAAACTTTCTTTTCTGGCAGTGGTTCTCTATTTTCTGTAGTTGAATTTAAGGAATTGGGAGCAGGAGACTTTTATCTAATCCTTTACAAGCAGAAGGTGTTTACAGTTGAGAACATCTTTGAGTTTACTTTGGAAAGAGATTGACCAAGAACACCTGCCAGCTTTCTCATTGCCTAACCTGCCTTTCACTGTTCCAAGCCCCAGGGTCTGTCCGGTGTCATTACTAATGGGAATACAAACTTGACTTTTTCTATCTCAACCTAGATAAGAATTTATGAGTGGTCCTGTTAGCAGTACCTTTCTGATGAATAATAACTTTTTTGCTCAAGTGAGGTCTGAGCCTTTGAGCACGACTGTCATTTAGTGTACGTGTTGACCAGAGATGTGCCCACTCTGCCCTGGAAACATACACAGTGTGTCACTGATATGTCTTTATGAAATTCCAGCAGGCTATCATTTTCTAGCAATAAAGATGGAAATATAGCAGCACTATTCACAATAGCCAAGACATGGAAACAACCTAAATGTCCATTGACAGATGAATGGATAAAGAAGATATGGTATATATATATACAATGGAATACTGCTCAGCCATAAAAAAGAATGAAATAATTCCATTTGCAGCAACATGGATGGACCGAGAGATTATCATACTAAGTGAATTAAGTCAAAAAGAGACAAACACCATATGATATCACTTATATGTGGAATCTAAAATATGACACAAATGAACTTCTCTATGAAACAGACTCACAAACGTAGAGAACAGACTGTGGTTGCCAAGGTGGAGGAGGGTTGGGGGAGGGATGGATTGGGAGTTTGGGATTAGCAGATGAAAACTATTATATACAGAATATATAAACAACAAGGTCCTACTGTATAGCACAGGGAACTAGATTCAATATCCTGGGATAAACCATAATGGAAAAGAATATGAAAAAGTGTATATGTATGTGTAACTGACTCACTGTGCTGCACAGTAGAAATTAACACAACACTGTAAATCAACGATACTTGAATTAAATAAATTTTAAAATGGAAAAAAAAAGAATTTATGAGTAAAACTTGTTATAGGTGCTGCACTGGCTCTTGTTACTTGTTCCCTGTTCTCAAAGGAAAGTCTAATCCCCAAAGGAGTTAAGAACACCTGCTTTGGAGTTATTATTAAGCACTCATTTTAAAAAACTCATTTCTCCTGACAACTTACAAAGAAAATAAAACAAGTACCTGTTGAGTACTCACTGTATGCATGGGACTAATTTTTTATAAGATCCGTGAAGAAAAAGAAGCAATAATTCTCTGACTCAATTGCTGAAGGTAAATTTCTTAAAATTCTTGTAACTACTCATATAACTGCTCATCCTTGAAAAAGTATTCTACTTGATCGTTAAAATATTATTAAGGGGTAACATTTTGATGTGCCAGAGGGTGCTTTAAGGTTCATACCAGCATTTTTGTTTCTTGGAAGATCCTTTTTTCCTTTTGAATTTCTATATTGAATTCAGGGCTTTCCCTTCCTGGGGCTGGTTCCACTATAACAAGTGTGGGAAAACAGGGAGGAAGAAGGAAACTAACATTTAGCATCCAATATCTGTCAGGCATTTTCCAGGAGTTATTTAAATTTTAAAAGAATATGGTGAGACATGTCTTTGAGTTTCTATTTTGCAAATTAGAAAACTGGTACAATAAAAGTAGCTCTAAACCACTGGCATCATGGAGAGTTGTTAATTAACTACAGTGCCTCAGAAAATTTTCGAAATAAAGCACTGCCGCATTACACTGCAACATGCCATAAGGCCTCCTGAATAGGAAATCTGCCCACTGTGTCTTGGCCCGGCATCCTGGCTTTGAGATTGTCCTACTCTACCAGCTCGGCTTCATCAAGGTCATTGAAAACTATTCCCATCTTGCCAGGTGTAAGAGGCTGCTCCAGATTGGTGTTATCGGCAAATTTATTGAACTTATGCTCACTTCCATCCCCCTGTGGATGACTCTGGCCCTCAACCAGCCATTATGGATGGACACCACTTGATAAATGTCCTCAGGATGACAAGAAGTCACTGATAGCTCCTCTTTGATTGCAACTCTTCAACCACTTGACAGCACAGTGATCTAAGCTATGTATTACCAGCTTGTTGAAAAGAAATGTCATGTGAAATGGTACCAAAAGCCTTACTGAAGTCTAGATATATTATATCTCTTACTTCTCCTTTGTCAGTGTGTCAAAGAAAGAAATTAAACTTCCTTGGCTGGTTCCTTCCTAAAGATATGTAGGTGACTACTCAACACCTCTTATTTTGTTAATTTGCCAGTCAATGGATTGTTTGTATCTTGCCACAAGTTGAGGTTTTTGCATGACAACTGCAAGCATCCCTAACACGATGTTCTAAAAATCTCTGGACACTTTTAGACTGTCTTTCATTAAATTTCTATTCTGATTCTATGAGGTATAGGAATAAGCCCTTAGGATCCAGGGAGTAGTGAAAATATTCCCCCTGTCCATTCACAAGTCCTGTATTTAAGGTCATTTCAAAAAAATAAGTACTGGCCACTAGAGAAGGGTTGTCCAGTTCTGACTGCAATATCTCAGGACCAAGAAGAGTTCTTATTTGTATGAAATCTGTCAGTTTTGTGAGATGAGGAGGACTGAGCATGTGAGTGTATGTGTGTGCACGTGAAGGATGGTACGGAGGAAAAAGAGCCACCCTTTTTCAAGGAAAGGTGAATTCTTTCTTACCACGATGCCTTGCTTTCTTCCCTTAAATAAACTCAGAAAGATTTTTCCTCCAAATTTTCTATATCGCCAATGAGTATAATTCAATCCACAGAATAGAAAACTAAACTTAATGCACTTATATTTGGAATGATAGACTTGGTTTTATGTTTTCTATCATCCCCACTGACAAGTCATCTCTTTTCTGTGACATCACTTCCCCCCTCCTTGTTACCAACTTTTCTGACTTCCTATTCAACATCCTCGCATTTCTGGTGGAGATCATTAGGTGCTGGATTTGACACTGAAGCTACTCTTTTCCATCTCATACCTCCCGTCACGCTGTTCTGACTTCTGGGCAGGGCACAGAGCAGGGCTGATAAATACACGACACTCTTCCTCTGTGAACATAGCAGACATAAAAAAAAAAATCAATGTTAGCATTCTTTCCTTCTAAGACTAGCGGAGGCTGCAGCAGTCTTCCCAACATAATACTCTAGACCAGGAATCAGCAAACATTTTCTATAACAAACTAGACAGTAAATATTTTAGGGTTTGCGGACCATACAGTTTTTTGTTGCAGCTACTCAACTCCGCCCCTGTAGGGTGAAAGCAGTCACGGACAATAAGGAATGAATGAGCCCTGGCTGTGTTCCAACAAAGCATTATTTACAAACAACAGGCTGGCTGGATTTGGCCTATGGGTTATAGTCCTGTGGTTTACTGGCTGTAGTTTGCAGGTGCCTGCTCTAAATACCTACCACCAATCAGAGTTGCCGTCTGAAGATGGGACCTACCTGGTGTTCCTGGGCTGAAGTACATGATGCTACAACATTTAAGTGTTGACTCCTTTCACGTGTTGATTTCCACCTGAGGAGCTGATTTAACTTAGTTTGGGGCCCTCTGCTCTGAGTGTCTTGAAGTTAAAAGTCACTTTGGGACCAAGGAGAGCAAGTTTCAGGCTTTACTCATTCTCTAACTTTGACATTGCTGGGGCTAGCATTGGATTTCTTTACATTCTTTTTTCAAAGATATGAGAAGAAATGACATGAATAGCTCAAAGTCATTGCCTTAGAATAGGTACTATTACATATATAGCAGTTCAATCACCAAAAGCTTTTCCCCGTAGGTTTACAAACAAGAAAAAAAAAACACCAGTAAACATAAATTACATTATAATGGGATAGGATGAAATCAACTGCAGCCTAGCAACCATCCATTTTATCTCAATTATTTGTGAGATTTAAAATGTGTGGAAGTAGTTTAACGGTCCTATTCCTGATTTCTGTGGGCTGACTCCTTAGCCAAATGGATGTTTGAAGAGAAGGTAGGTAGATAAGGCTTTGAAAACCTAATGGGACATTTCAGGCAAAAAATAAAATTTAAAAATAATAAAAAGAGAGATTAATTTTTCTCAGAAGAATATTGCTTGAATAGAACTTATCTTTTATTGTCTTCTAGCAAGGATAATTAACAAACCTCTTAGAACTGTTAGATATTATTATGTAGCACATCTTTATATTTTAAAAAGAAAACTGTGATTTCAATGATAGAATGTTAACATGGGCCCTCTCTTAGGAAGTTATTTAACAGAATTCATTCTCTTCTCTCAAGCTGGCGCTTATCCCCTATGTGATTTTTACTCTTGACATCACTGCCAGCAGAGGTCATAAATGTCCGCTTCCCAGATTATTATCCAGAAGAAAAAGTACAAAATACCTCATTTGATCCAAGTCTGACATTAAAAGAAATCTATTTTTATATCCACTCATTACCTTCAAACTCTCTTTAATGTAGCTTTATCAATTTGGACAATAAAATCTCATTCATTTGTACTTCATCACCTTGGAATCTGAGATAATTTGGGCAGGGTTAGCTTAAAGATGATCTGTTCAATATTTACGGGAAAATAAAATTATTCCAGCTGCTGATTAATGCAAATAACTTACCAAAGCAAGCTAAAAGTTCAACTGAGATTATTAAGGTTTAAACTCTTTGGTAGACTCTCAAGGCTCTCTCTGAATTAACCAGAACATACTTCTTCAGCTTCATAAGCCAACTCCATGTAGCTTCTGCCACAGCCAAAGCCAAAGATCGTCCTGTATTTTCCTTTTTTATGCCCACTTTGTACTGTTCTATGTATTGGGAATGCCTTTTTCTTCTTCTTCTAGTTCTCCATTTCAAAATTCTATTCTTCTTTTTAAAGCCAAACTGAAATGCCACCAGCATTATGAAGCCCTCTCCAATACTGCAGCCAAGATGAACTCTCCTCTAACATTCTGGAACATGGTGGTGTAGTGGGAAGTATAGTACAGTGTGTTGATCTATGTGTGTGGCTGTGTCACTGACAGTGACTTCACAAATAGGTCTAAACCTCTGACTACTTCTTAATGGTTTTTCGTAGCCATGCCTGAACATTTGCATATTGATATAGATATTTTGTCCTCAATTACTTTCCTTTAGTTTATACTTTATCTTACTGTTGGGCCATTATGTTAAAAGTTTAAGAATTCTCTATATAAGTAGGTTATATTATCCATAAATTTTCAGTGTATGCAGGGGATATTACAAATTTTTTTTACCGTAAAGCAAGTGTGTTGGGTCTTGATAAACAGAACATCTGAAAGAGATTCTGGAAAGATCTGTTCCCCTTTCATTAATTTCCATTTCAAAGAATACCAGACACCTATTTGCCCAAGCCAGAAATTTTGGCAACATCATAAATTCTTCCTTCTGCCTCCTCTCTTCAGATGATTAATTGCTAAGACTTGTTGGTTCTACCCATGAAGAGTCCTGTCGTCTCCAGCCCTACCACCACAATTGCTGTAGCTCACCAGGGTCTCGTTATCTGTGAACTAGATTATTTCAACTCCATCCAGTTTCCTGAGGATCTGATTATGTGATATTCCCATTGAAAATTCTTGGCCATTCCCTATTGCACATAGTATAAATACTCAGCTTGTGAGCGTGACAAGTAAGACATTTCATGATATAACCCCATCTCCCTATCTAGTGTCATCTATCTAGTCTCATCTCTTGTTCCTCCAGTTCTCACCTTGCCGTTTCCACTCCAGCAACATGAATTACACTTTGATTTCTAACCTGCCTGCTCTTATAATCGTCAGTGACTTCACATGTTACTTCCTCTATGCCACCTGGAAACCCCTTCTCTAAAAAAATCCCTGACTTTTTCTAAAAGCAATTTTTTAAAATAGTTTTTTAAAAGCAATTGCCCTGTATTGATCTGTGTATGTATTTTGTATCTGTATTGCCAGAGACAGTAAACTCATTGAGGGTAAGACCTATCTATATCTTTCCCTCCGTACAGCCTCAAACTCAGCACAGTGCCTAACAATAAATGTTTATTGAATAAATGAATGAATGAACAAATGAATACATTTAACTTTCACTGAAATAAGTTATTATGTATGTTTGACATAATCACAACTGCTTGAATAGTCTTCCTTTTAATAACTCTGTTACTGAGTTAAGTTTTCATTTCTGGGTCTCTTTTAATCCTGCCTTCTTACAGTTTTGCTAAGTTTGCTCTGTTTTCTTCCATTTTGCCATATTCCAATTTAGTTGATTCTTTCTTTTGCATTTGTGGTCCTGTTAATTTAATAAATGATAGGATTATGTGCTTCTACAATTATGTGTAATTAAGTTTAACTCAAATAAAACTCTCACTTCTTTAATATGAACCATGTTTACTGAGAATCTTTCTTTTCATTCTAACAGAAATGAGACTAAAAGAGGGATCTAAATCTTCTAGAAAACATAGAAGTCTCTACCTGGGTAATTTTAAGACCAGATTTACAGTTTGAAAGAGACAGCACAGTCAACATATTATATAAATATAAATATATATCATATATAATATTCAGGGCAATATTGTTTATAATAATAAAAACTGGATAGATAAAAATGTATTAAACTTTAGTGCATATATTTAATGAGATACGGTGCGGCAGTTTAAAAGAATGAGGTAGAGCCCTATATACAGTATAGAGAGTTTGAGTGATACATTAAAAAGATGGAGAACAGTAAACATAGTATGATTCACTTTCTGGGCATAATACAAGGTATATGCATATATATGGTAACATTTTTCTGTGGGTAACAAGAAACTTGAGAGTGGTTATTTGGAGGAGCAGGAGTGTTTACATGTGTGTTGGGGGGATGTTGGTGATGAAGGGTGTGGTACGGAGGGGGATTTTACCTCTAACTTTCTATTTTACTGGAATTATTTAATGCACATTTTAATTTTTATAACAAGAGTAGAATTATGGGCCATTTTTACTTGCTTTTGTGTCTCTATTAAAATATGTATGAACATTACATTAAAAATGAATATTCTCAAGTGATAAACTTTATTGTGCACCAGAATCACCTGAAGTGCTTATTACAAAGCAAATTCCAGATTACTACCTCAAACCTCTGAGTTAAAACCTCTGCATGTTGGGAGCCTAAAAAAATGAATTTTTAATGGGGTCTCAGGTGATTCTGGTACAGGCAGTCTGAGCAATATACTTTGAGAAATACTGCAGAGCAACTAATTGATGCTTCACATTCATACCTCTGCAGGTCTTGGATATCTTCGCCAGCAGTAATGATAATAGTACGTTGCTGTGAGGATAAAATTAGAGAATCCATGTAGATCTCTTAGTACCGTGCTTTGCACACAGCAAATGCTAATTGGGGTTGGGAGCTATCTGTCGTTCGGTTTGGTTTGGGGGTTTTGTTGTTATTTTTGTCGGCCGTTATTAATTTTAGTTTAAAGATTACTGGAAGGAAACCAACCTATTTTTAAAAACTGAGACGAGAAAGCGTACTCTGAGAAAAACTGTTCTTTGAGAAACTTTAAAAAAGGCTTAGTGTTCTTTCCTATTCTTCACTGACAACAACCACTTTTTCATTAGGACAGCAGTTATATTTAAAATCATGTTTATTTAATGCTATTATTTTATTATAAAGTTTTATTTTTCAGTTTAAAATATGAATCTTTCACAATGTTTTTGAAGTTAAGATTTATGCTGTGAGGGAATATATACCTTAGAAAATGAAAAATCAATGGCAGAATATAATTTGATTTATAAGAGTGTGGTTTTCTTCAAACTTTTCAAAATGTGTTACTATGTGAAGTGGGATACACAAGACTCCGGGGAGGGCCTGAGTCGATTCTCTGCATTATGATTCATACTGTGTTTGCCATTTCTCTGGCCTGGAGAATGTCTGTAAGTCCTGTGGTCAAAAGGAAGACAGGATATATGCTGGCAAACATAGAAGTCAGCCTCTCATGCTTCACGTCTGCCAGAAAACTGACTTAGCAAAACACAGCAGACAGCACAAAAAAGAGCCAGGCAGATTTAGAGCGAGTTGTAAATCCTGATCAGCTAGTTCCACTTAATTCCATCTCTGATGACATATTTTGGAGCCCCGGGGACAAGCGGAAAAGTCTGCCACATATAACCCAGTTGATCCTTCAAGGCATTGCTCAAATGTCATAGCTATAAACAAAAAAGGGGCACAAGGCACCCCTTTTTCAGGGCATTCCAACCTTTTTTTTTCTCCACGGCTGCCTGGGCTCCCTTTTAGTGGTGCCTTACCCGAGGCTGCCCTCAACAAAGAGCTCTGCCTGGGAAGAATCTTGGTTTCCTCATCAAATGTTAACGCTACTAGAGATTTGGACCAATCTGATAAACTATATGTATAAAAGTACCAGTAGCTGAATTGCATTGTAACAGGAACCCTTTGTTTCCTTAATCCAAAGATTGAACTAAGTTGGAAATTTCAAGCCCTAAAGTCAGTTGGTAGTGTTAAAAAGCAAAAATTAAACTGAGCAAATTTTAAAGATCTAATTGGATTTATTGAATGATTCATGTATTGGGCAGCACCCCATCTAGTGAACAGAGGGACTCTCCAAAGGGCTACGGAAAGGGAGAGATTTTTAAAGGCAAGACAAGGAAGCCATAAGCAAAAATGTTTATTTCAGGCTTAGGTAACCTACCTACGGGGGATGGAAAGGGTGAATGTGGCAGATTACCTCATCATCCTTTGGGGAATGGAGAGGGTCCATGTGACAGATTTCTTCATTAGAGCTGACCAGAAATTTCCACACCAACTGACAAATTAGGATTACATTCCTGAGGAAGGTTGTAACTGCAGTTAAGTTAGGTATTCAGTCTTGATTTCAGCACAATTGAATCCATTTGGGGCCTGTTGTTTCTTTGTTAACAATTTCCCCCCTTTGATCAGACTCTCAACTGAGAGATGTAATCAAAACTTAAGGCTTTCACGCCACTCTCAGCTACTGCTCTGAAGTTCAGCTTTGTTTTCCCTTGTGTGGTATTCACAGGTCATGATGTTTTTGCTTAATCCCTGTGATATTCACAGGTCATGGCTTCAGGTTCAGCCTTTAAGCTGGTCAATTTCTTCATTCCTTTTCTGACATTCCAGTTTTGAAGAGATCATTGCTTGGTAGTTAGTGGCTGTGAACACACATTTAAAGCTGTTGAGAGAATACAATGCACCAGGGAGATTATTATGATTATAATAAGCAGGATAATTCCCAATGTTTGCAGTGCACTTTGGAGCCACGGTCCCCAAGAATGAAACCATTCAAAAAAATCAAATAAGTCAAAGACAGACCTCATTGAAGGAGTCACTTTTTTAAGCCAATTGGCTTACTTAGTGACCTTATGTAATTGCATTTCACTTTCCAAGGAGCGTTAATCCAGGTGCAGTAGGTGGTGTTGGCCACAGCACAGATACCTCCTTATCCACTAGAAGATAATCAAGTGCTATCCTATTATTAATAACAGCTTTCGCCAGAGAGTCTAAGGGTTTTGGGGGGACAGTTATTGCTTTAGCAGCAGATTCTGGAATGTTTTCAAGAGTTAACAATAGATTCCTGATCATAGCCTTATTTACATTTACTCCTAACCAAGGAATTAGGGATCTGTCAAAGGAAGCTAATTTTGCGTCATGAATGCCTCCTGATAATTTGTTTGAATCTGTGGCTCAGAACTGGAAAGACGACAGCCATGGAGGTAGTTTTATTTGGGTTACTTTTGCCTTGTGTTCCTTTCTTTGCCTGGGCACCAAGTTCCCCAAGTTTGGGGTGTTAAGCAGAGACAAGGAAACAGAACAGGGGGTCTCTAGCATCATGAACAGATCATAGTTTCTAATGACAAGTCTAGCAGTATGGAAGGTTACTCCCCTTAGCAATGGCCTGGGAGATATGAACAATGGCATTATCTTTCCAGGCCAATGCCAGAGTAAAGAAAAGAAAGAGAAGAGAATGTTTCATGTTTGGTTAAAGTATCAAGTCTTGATCTGATGTCTTGGGAGGAAGCAGTCTACCTTGATGTCAGATTCTTCTCTTCCTAGTCAATTTGATTTAGAGGTCTCCAGCATTTATATGTGACCAGATTTCAAGAGGACTCTTCTTTAGCTGTGAACTGTGTACCCAAAGCTCGAATCCCAGAAGTTTGACTGCCATCTGGGTGGTGAGGAGAATATGGTGTAGTCCTTTCCGAGGAGATTCAAGGGCAGTGTTTGCTCTTGCCAGTTCAGTTTTACGACCTTAAAATTATCAGACTTGTACCTGTCAAAAAGTCTATTTCTTGCATTTCTCTGAAGATGAAACACCTTTGTAGGAACACTTTTCCAAAGAATCAGAGTAGAATAATAACTCTCTGTAAATGACAATATACCTAAAATACCCATTATTAAAGATCTGATGGAATTGACAAGGAAATTTATTTATTTATGTGACACACAATGTTTTTAGATAATAACTGGAATTACATCTGGCAACATTATACCAGGACATATCAGATTTCTAGGAATTTCACAGTTTCTGAAATACCTATAACATATACCTATATAAATACAACATGAAGAAGGATTTGTAATACTTCTCATTAGGCAATGCTTCCCATGTAATTTAACATATCAAATAAGCCTAATTAGTTTAATATCTCTCTTTTTTATAAAGAGGGAGAACAAATCTTTTAAAATCTTCCAGGGGTCTTCTGGAAATTTTCAAAGTTAATTTAAGGTCAAAAAGATTTCATTTAGAATTTGATTTGTGGGAAGGGTGTCAAAAATGTCAAAAAAGTTTTATAACACTTGATCAAATATGATCATAGGTTACTGTGAAACAATACTTAGTTATCTCTTCAACTAAAATAACAGTTAAAGACTTCATAGCAAATATAAAAGCTTACACAGTACCGAGCAAAACCTAGCTCTTTTAATATTGAGAGGATTGGGTTAATTCAAGTAATACAAGATCTAATAAAAACAACATAAAACATAGGTGATTATTTTGATTAGACACAAGATCTTTTTTTTTTCTAGGCAGATTACTTAAAGGTAAAGAAAAATCTTCCATAAGATCCTATTATCAAGAGAAGAGTTTAAAAAAGAAAAAAAAAAGAAACTTTGTCCTTTTAACAGAGAGAAAAACAAATTCCGATTTTGCATCAGATGACTTTTTTTTTTTAATTTATTTTTTGGCTGTGTTGGGTCTTCGTTGCTGCACGTGAGATTTCTCTAGTTGTGGCAAGTGGGGGCTACTCTTTGTTGCGGTGCGCAGGCTTCTCATTGCGGTGGTGTCTCTTGTTGCACCGGCTCTAGGTGTGTGGGCTTCAGTAGTTGCAGCACACGGGCTCACTATTCACAGCACGCAGGCCCCAGAGCGTGCGCGCTTCAGTAGTTGTGGCGCACAGGCTCTAGAGCACAGGCTCAGTAATTGTGGCGCACGGGCTTAGATCCTCCATGGCATGTGGGATCTTCCCGGACCAGGGATCAAACCCATGTCCCCTGCATTGGCAGGCGAATTCTTAACCACTGAGCCACCAGGGAAGTCCCCATCAGATAACTTTTGATATTAAAACTCATTTACTTAATTAAATTTATTCCAATCTTATCCAGTCCTCACCACACATAAAATTTCTTTTCCTTATTATTTCTAGTAATTTTAATGACATATATTAGAATTATTAATCCTTAGAAACCTTTAGTTTCTAGTGAAAACTAAGAAGTAATCAATTATGAACTTTTACATTAGCATTCTGTGGATTGGCAGACTTATACTTTTATAGTTTCTAGAAACATGCTTCTCGGCATGACATTAAACATGTTTGCTAATAGACCAAAATATCTTCAATTCCTCTGTAAAAGGAAGTAAAACATGAATAAACCTATGTTCAGTAACTGATGTTTCAGTATTTTATCTTATTTGGAAGTGATTTGGATATTCAACGACTATCCATCATTTAAGTTAATTTAGCAAAACTTTAAGGTTTCAGCGTACCAAAAGGATTTAGGAAAACTATTTTCGAAAGTTCACCTAGAAACTTTTGTCTCCCTTACACCCATTTAATTATTCTCAAAAATTATGTTTAGACCACACACAAAACTTCATGAGACATTAGACAAAGTCAGTTATCATTCTAGGTTATTTTTCTGGCAGAAAATTTTGTAAGAGATAACGTGAACTTATTTGACTACCAAATCAGGTAGAATAAAAAGTTGTATGCCTGCATTATATTCAATGTTGGCAGCTCTAAAAACATACCCCTTTTAATTAAACCAACAAAGTTAAACTAGCTTTTTTTTTTGACTCAAGTTTATCCCAGATCACGTAAACTTGAAGAGCATTTGAGTTAGTTTTAATACTAAATTTATAAAAGCTCTTAATTTGTTCAACCAATTAAATAGAGCTCCTTACAAATTTATTTTATCAGTGTCATCTGAAGGTAGAAAAATACCACACATCTACAACACGTTTATAGACACAAATCAACATACAGACAAAGGTAAACAGAGATCTTATAGTTTTTGTTTTAATATTTTCCTTGAATTAGGTTTTTGTGCGAGGGTGCTTCTATAGCAGTTCATATTTCATAATAGTCCCCTTTTCCCTTTTTCTTTCCTAGAGCTATATTTCTAGTTATGTAAAGTTTTATAAGATAAGGACAATTGATCTCAGTTCCTTAGAGAACTGGGTTGTATCCTGGGTACTAAAGGGCTGACACACACACCCACCTATGTTGGAATATTTCTCTCTGGTTACATTTAGCTAAGAGGAGATGGTCACAAAATTTTTTTCTTTCAGCCTCTGAATATCAGTTTTCAATTTGGCCAGAATTCTGGTTATAAAGTTATGAAATCCTTTTAAATATCTTGTCAGGTCTCAGCTGGGACAAGCAATGGTTATTTCTGGCAATATTAAACAACCTCTTGGACTCAAGAGGTGTCTCCCAAAAGGGTGCAAAACATATTGTCTTTGCAAGATCTAGAGTCACTCCCAAAGGTAGCCAAAAGAAAGAACTGACAACTTGCATGGCCCAGGCAGGCAGAAAGCCAAGTCCAGGTACTTAGGATGTAAAACAAGACAAGCAAGAAGGCAATAACTATCCCTAGGAGAGAAAGGATCAATAAACGATGGGTTTGGATTTGGAAAGGGAGGGACAGTGTGAAATTTTATTTCCCTCTCACAACTGGGCATTACAGACAGAGATTTGGGAGAACTTGCTCTGGTAAGAATTCTTACTTTTGCTGGCTTCTGCCAGTTTTCCCAGAGCCTTCTGCAGGCTCTGGTTTTTCATTAATTTTGATTTAAGAGTCCCTTGGCTGTTTAAGGGAATAATGTGGCAGTTTATTAGAAAATTCTTCAGAGTCTTATCAACTCTGGGCAGGGTCCATACAGGGGTCCCCTTTGAAGGTAGATAGGGGTTGTCTAGAAGGTCATTAACTTCACTGTTAGAATGTTACTCAAAGGAACTCTAGTTGAGGAGTTCTACTTTTTTAAATAAAGTAATTTACTATACCAGTTCAAATTGTCCTGGAAAAAAAATCATACCCTTCTCGAAAGAGAGCAATTTACTGGCTTCTTACCAGCAAGCTCGGGCTGAACTCAAATGTCTTTTGAACCTGACAACTCATAAGTGAGTGATTTCTTGATTGATTTTTAGGCTTCTAACAATGCTCTTTGGTGTTCCCAATCACTCCCTGAAATGTCACTAACCTTGGTTCTAGGGTACTGGGCAGTCTATTAGAAAAGGTAATCTAGAAAGTGGGATTCTTATAGTCTGAAAGAGTTAGTGTAATACTAGAGAGCAAAAACTTAATTGCCTCTCATTTACAGGTGTCTTAGATACTTAAATGTTCTTCAAATTGTAGCAACCTGTCAATAAATAAAGTAAAGATATCAACAGGCTAAAGAACCTAAATAATGGAGATTTGTTATATTCACAAGCAAGATTTATGTCTGATGATATACATTGTTAATTAAATATGAAAAGGTTTAAGAAAATATGAAAAATGGTAGATATATCTAAAAGCATTTTGCATTGACATTTTTTAGCCTTATGAATACTTTTGTATAATACTAAATATATATATATACATATATATATATTAGATAACAAAATAAGTGAACAGTTATTATTTGTTTAGAAACGGAAAGAAACTGTGTTCTTTCCTCTTGAATATTCTTGACAGAGTGTGAAACAGTCTTTCAGAGAATAATTACTTTTTTTCTAGCATTTCTAAAATGCTTAGGTAAACAGAATTTAAAGTTGCTCTCTAATCACTAAAATACTTTGAATGTGTTTTGAACTGTGTTGTTTCCATTAAAATCTGAAACTACACAGCTGGAATAATGTGGAGCAGAATGCTTAAAAACATCTGCAGCAGAAAGTTAACCAAAAACTCTGTTATGAGCTACCAATGACAGATATGCACCTAGTTCTTACAATCAAGCACTTCAAGGTAATCATCTCTCTCTTAAAATCCTTTTTTTTTTTTTTTTTTGCGGTACGCGGGCCTCTCACTGTTGTGGTCTCTCCCGTTGCGGAGCACAGGCTCCGGACGCCCAGGCTCAGCGGCCATGGCTCACGGGCCCAGCCGCTCCGCGGCATGAGGAATCTTTCTGGACCCGGGCACGAACCCGTGTCCCCCGCATCGGCAGGCGGGCTCTCAATCACTGCGCCACCAGGGAAGCCCTTAAAGTCCTTCCTACAAGAAGAGATGTGAACACATACTGCTGTGAGCAGAAATATCTGGGCATTTTCCCCCCTTGGCTGACATAGTAAATAATAAGAAACCAACATGACATTACAAATGAGAGCTTCTTTATCTGCTTCCAGGAGTCCAGGCCAACCAGCCTGCCTGATAGTCTGGAATCATTTTGATGCAATTTACAAACACTCCTTCCTGGGAGAAGATGAATTGAGGTTAGCATTGAACAGCCTGAGATACATGGCAGCAGAGCTGAACACCATCGTGTTTGTAATGTCTTCCTGTTAAAGGTATTTCGTCTGTTCTTTTCCTTTCTTCTTTGGCGTTTGGGCAAAACCTGGTGGATGTGTTAGTAAAATATTTTGCAGATTTTAAATGTACCATCGATACTGTCAACGAGTCCTCCACCGTGTTCTAAACTGAAGTAGGGCTCTTGTCCTTAGCTGCACCTTAGTCTGTGAATATTTTTCACCAGGTAGCCCATTCTTTCCAAGTCCCCACAAACCAGGACAGACTTCATAGAAGTTCATCTAAGGACAGTATCAGACATCCACAAAGATATAAAGTTTTCTCAAAAGAATAAATTGGAAACGTTTTTAGAGAGGAGGTTGATAAGAAAATGGCATTGCAAGAACATAGTAATGAGAAGGAACACGGTAATGAGAAAATGGCTGAGACTCAGGTTCTTAAACTATTTTTTGAGCCACTGATCCCTTTGGCATGCTGTGAAGGCTATAGACTCTCCTTTTCGGGAAAACTTTCAGATGCAGGGAGATACCGATTATTTTCCCATGTAAACTCACAGAACTGCTCTTCCCCAGGCTGAGACTCTCCTGAGAGTGGATGAACTTGGCCCTGGCTAAAAGTGTAAAGTGGGCTAAATATGTTTTGGGTGCTCGGCAGGCCTTCTTCCACATGCACCTCCCCCTCCCAGGTTCCGGTGTCCATCGAGGCCTCTCGTTTTGATGTCCTGTCCAGGCTTAACCTCTCTGAGCAACACTCCATCTTTATACCCTTTCCCTCTCTTCTCACCTTTCCCATTCCCTCAATTCTTTTTTTAAAAAAGATTTATTATTTATTCATTTATGGCTGCGTTGGGTCTTAGGTGTGGCATGTGGGATTTTTCGTTGTGACGCGTGGGCTTCTCTCTAGTCGTGGCATGTGGGTTTTCTCTCTCTAGTTGTTGTGCATGGGCTTAGTTGCCCCACAGCATGTGGGATCTTAGTTCCCTGACCAGAGGTTGAACCCGCATCCCCTGCATTGTAAGGTGGATTCTTTACCACTGGACCACCAGGGAAGTCCCTCCCACCTCCTCAATTTTATATGCTCCTCTCTCAGGTTTTATTCTCATAGATTAGAAATTCTTAAGAGTGGGATTCACTTTCTGGCAAGGCATATCAGATTGGGGAGACAGCAGTTTTTTGAATCACATCCATCACACACACCCCCCCCAAAAGATGTGTTTCCATGCGCATGCTGGGGGAGGGGTATCCCTGGCTTCTACTGCTGGTTCCCACCGAAAATTAGTGAAGGGAACAAGAGTCGTGATGATTGCCTTGTGTGGAGGACTTGTGTAGAGGCAGAAACAAAGCCCTGTGACCTCAAGAAAGTAACTGGGGCTTGTTATTAATCAATGAATTTATACTAAAGTGTGTCCAAAGTGGAATCCATTTTATTTAAAACAGGATTACGTTTTAAAAATAGAATTGATTTGGGCTTCCCTGGTGGCGCAGTGGTTGAGAGTCCGCCTGCCGATGCAGGGTACACGGGTTCGTGCCCCGGTCCGGGAAGATCCCGCATGCCGCGGAGCGGCTGGGCCCGTGAGCCATGGCCGCTGAGCCTGCGCTTCCGGAGCCTGTGCTCCGTGTTGGGAGCGGCCACAGCAGTGAGAGGCCTGCGTACCGCAAAAAAAAAAATAGAATTGATTTCAATGCTAGGAATTAGGATAGCACGGGGAAGCCAACATTTCGAGGCACTTTTCCATTTAGTAAGAGGCAAATGCCTACTCCCTCACATCAACCTGAATAGGTGGAGTTAGCCATCAAATATGGACTCACAATAGACTAGTCTTTCCTAACAAGAGAAAAAAGCCAAAAACAAACAAACAAAACCCCTGCCACAACCCACACAACAATGAGCTCCAGATTATAGCCCTAAGAATAGCTCTTCCTAGAGAGAGTAGAGGTACAATTTGGAGAGTTCCAGCCAATACACTGATATGTACCTAGGAATGGAGTATGACCAGAGAAAAGCAAAGTGTGAGGGAGGAGTTGAAGTGAACAGGTACTGATATGTACCTGTTCTGGATGCTATACTGGGCAATCGTGGGATGGGGCAGTAAAGTGATGCAATCTGCTATTGATGCACTCCTCAAATCCTGAGCAAGGGTGATGGGTGCAAGATGAAAGTAGAAAAATAGTCTGAGTTTCTTAAAATTCTTTATTATTTATCTGTAATATGATGGGAAGCTATCTGAAGGACTTTAAATGACACAGATAATATCGAATTCAAATTTTAGAAAAAATCACTTAGGGTATTTAACATTCTGTACTAACTATTCCATTAAAATACTATTAAATTTGGGCACTGCCAATTAATATTTTAAATTCTAACTCATTCTTATTAATTTTCTATTTTATTCTTTAATATTTCATTGGTTTCTTATCTATACCAGTAGTTCACAGTGACAGATTTTAATCTTACTTTTTGTCTACCTCATTCTAGAACTTCACTGTGATTCCAAATGCCAAAATATTCATATGGCTTTATTTATGTCTTTAATATAGCTGTTAATCAGAAAAAGATCACTGCTGGCTGAGCAGTACAAACCAACAAACTGAGACTACTTCTCTTCCAATGAGCAGTGAATTTGAACTGGAGGAGATGGGTTGGAATTCCAGTGCTCTGTTTAGTTTTGTTTTGCTTCCTTTTGTTTAAATGTTGGTGGGAGGAAACCTAGGAATGGAGTATGACCAGAGAAAAGCAAAGTGTGAGGGAGAGGAGTGGAAGTGAAACCGTGCACCTCAGATTGGAACTTGAACCCACAAGGTTGGGACTTGAACCCGGCCAAAACCCAGACTGTGGACTTGAATCCACACAGCCGGGACTTAAACCCAGCCCAAATCCACAGTCTTCCAACTGAGATCACACACCTGGTTTCAAGACTTAATGAAACTCAGGTTCTTGAGGTCTCATCACAGACAGAATTCAGTGAGAGACAAAGTGATAGGTAAGAAGTGGATTTATTTAGAGAGAAACACCCTCCACAGACAGAGCGTGCGCCATCTCAGAAGGTGAGAAAAGGCACAAGGGTGTGGGGTTGTCAGTTTTTATAGTGGTGGGTAATTTCATAGGCTAATGAGTGGGAGGAGTATTCCAGCTATTTCAGGAAGGGGCGGGGATTTCCAGGAATTGGGCCACCACCCACTTTTTGATCCTTATGGAACTGTCATGGAGCCTGTGGGTGTGTCATTTAGGTTGCTGACGTGAGCATATACTGAGGCTCAAGGTCTAGCGGAAGTCGACTTGTCCGCCATCTTGGACCCATTTGATTCTAATTAGTTTATGTCATGTCCTCGGGCTATGTCATTCTTTCAGAGGTTGTGCTCTGCCTCTCTCCCTCCTGTTTCATTACCCCTCAGAGATTTTACTCCCATATTGTTATGGGAAGCAGAAGGGTGATGGTCTGTCTGACCCTGCCTGTCAGGGAGTAAAAATCTCTGGATGCCTTATCTAGGGGCCCCAGGGGCAGGGCAGATCCCTGTTTTAAGTCAGTATGGGCTGGAATCCTCGCATAGCCATCATCTTGTTGTAGAACTGTTGTAATTGTTTCCATTGCCTTTCTATGAATCTCCCTGATGATGAAGCACTTTTTATAACAGCATCAGAGTACAGAAATATCCATAAATGACAAAAGACTTAAAAGGCATGGTTAAACATCTGGTTACAGTGTAATCGATAAAGAAACTTGGTCACAATAACCACAATTACGAATGATTACATTGAACATACCAAATAATCCTAGTTAAATATTTCTCTTTAAGGTACCTCAGGGGACCTCTAAAGTACCCCAAAGTTAGCTGGAAATCAAAAGAAACTTAATTGAAATTTGATATTTGGGAAGTTTGTCAAAAAAGTTTGAAACACTTGGTCAAATAAGATCATAGGTTACTGTGAGACAATACTTATTCCTTAACCAAAGTTACAAAAGATCTCAAAAGCAAATACAAGTCACTTAAAGGCAAAGAAACTCATCTGTTGTCAAAAGCAGCATTTCAATAATACTCTGGAGGGAGAAACCAAATCCAGTCTTGTTCTAGCCCATTCCAAACAAAATTCATTTACCCAACTAAATTCAATCCAGTCTTAGAAAATCCTGATCATGCATAACTCTTTTCAGTATTTTTCATTCTTCACACCTTTTTTTTTTTTTACTAAAAACACATATCGTACTTCTCTTAAAAGCCAATTAAGTAGAACTCTTTTACAAAATAATTTTTGGCAATACCATACAACTACAACGCACATATAGATACATATGAACACACAAACAAACAGAGGCCACACAGTTCCCATTCCAAAATTCAGCCCTGAGTCAGGTACAACATAAAGGCTATCATTTACAAGGGGTTGGATTCAAACTGGGCTTCTAGGAGATGGAACAAATCAAGGTCACCTACCTAGATGGCTAAACCCTTTTTACTAGTTTTTACAGAAAAGATACTTAAGATTTCTATTTATCCTTGACAAGTCAAGTTCTAAATTTACTTTAAAATTTGCATTTAAAAAGATGGCAGAGATATGCGTTCCTGAGAAGACCAGATAGGACATTTGCATCTCAAAGTTACAGGCAAGTTCCTCCTAGGATGACTTTGTTTCCCCTTTGTTTAATATTTACAAGCCTCTTAAATAGGGAAGGTTTGGGGAGTGGTAAAAGGATGGGTGGGTTTTGGATTATTTTTGGAGCCACACCTCTGGTCCTATATAGACTACATTTGTAAAACAAGGACAGTTTTGTTTTCTTTTTTAAAGAATTGGGTGGTTACCTCAATGATATTGAAGGACTGACATACTCATTCACCTATGTTGGAAAGTTTTACTTTTCCTCACTTAGCTTAGGGGAGAAGGCCTCTTCCAAAATTCCTATCAGGCTCTGAATATCAGCTATGGTCAGTTTAGGCAGACCAGTGATCTCCTATTTTGATAATCTACTTACAAACATTTTTAAGGATCTTCCCTAGGTTTAAGAAATTTGTACCTTACATTTAGACACTATATAATCCTTTTTATTTAATAATCACCGGCTGGATATCTTTGGCCAAGCCCGGAACCTCGATATTCCACATTCCAGGGTGTACTAAGGCTTCTATTTTAGCTTCAGATTTTATCTGTTCCTTTTTGCTTTTTGTTAGAACCATTTGGTGATGAGAGTGGTTCCCCTGCCCCTCGAGAAACAGAGTGGCCCCTAACTTAGTTAATAGATCTCTTCCCACTAAAGGGATGGGACAGTCAGGCACAAACAGGAAGGAATGTAAAAACAGCTGGCCGTTGATCTTGCACAAAAGGGGTTCCAGGAATGTTTGCCCATGTCTCTTCCCTGACAACCCCATTACATATTCCTTATGATTGCTAAGGTTTCCAATCCTTTGGGTGAAGACCGAGAAGGTTGCACCAGTGTCTATAAGAATTTCTATCACATTGATTTGCCACATCAATGACCACCCGAGGCTCAACGTTAGTTATGTAGATGGTATCTCTAGGCAGAGCCACTTTCGGCCTTGGGTCCCTTCAGTCTTCTGATTGCAAAACCATCAATGGCCGAGGGGCTGGCATTGCCCTCTGGCATCTGGGGTTATTCCCTCTTCCAGTGACCTGGCTGTTTGCAAAGGACACATGGATCACAATCCTCCCACCAGTGCCCCTTTTGTCCACACAGGGTACACTAGCCTTGTATGGGTAACCATGGGCCTTGTGGTCTGCCAGGGCCAGATTGGCCCAGAAAAGCTGGCTGCCATTTGGGTCATCTCTGAGCGGACACAGACACTGCAATCATTTGGCCATTCTGCATATTTCTCTGGGTGTGTTCAGCCTTTTTCGTCATATCCCTATTACTGCAAACCAAATAAGCCAGTTGGAACAAATCATTCATTGGACTCTGAGGACTAGCAGTTGCTTTCTGAATTTTGCACCTGAAATCTGGGGCAGACCGGGCTATGAAATGCAAAGCCAAAAGGGCCTGTACCTTGGGGGAGGAGGGAGCCACATTCGTTTGGGATCCATCGCCCTGTAGGGTGGGTCAGTTAATGTCTGCTGTGTCCTTTTCAGAGTTATCTCTAGCGAACTACACATGCCTTAAATTCCTTTTGGGTTCCATTGTCTAGATAGAAGGCCATGAAAATTTGAACATAAGGTACTTAACTCCATTTTAAATTTCCTAACTCATATTGTGTCCAAACCTGATTACATAACCTACTAAGTTCTTTCCTTTTAATTCTTGTTGTCCAAGTCTTTCCCAACCCTGGTGTATATGGCCCAGAAGGGTATTGGTTGGGATTGATGCAGCCTGACCCATTTCAGACAAGCCTGAGGTGACATCTCTAACTCCCGGGCTATCAAAAGTTCTACTCTTAAGTCAAAATCCACCGTGCAATTTAGTCAAGATTTGCACTTACGATTTTAGATGCTATCCCTTCCAAGGTAGTCTCCCAACCAGGTTTTAGTGCCCCAAAAGTTGCAAAGAAATGGCACAGAAGACATCCCCAATGGTGTTGATGATGAGCTGGAGTTGGTCTAGCTTTAAGTTGGGAATAAAGGGTCAGCACTTGTAAGGGTCAAAGGAAGGGGAGTAAAAGCAATAAAAAGTACACCTTGGTAGTCACACAGGTCTTCTGGGGTTAATAGAAGAAAGAAATAGAGCAGGAATGAACAAGAATACAAGAATGTAGGAGAAAAACCTCAGAGTCAAAGAGAAGAGTATAGAGAGTAATAATTCTGTCCTGGACTTACTGTTGGATGTGCATAAGTATACGGGGTTGACCCACTGGTCAAAAATTAGCAGACATCGGCAGAGCGTCTTCCCCAGTATGCCTGGCTCATGGCATCCCACGGGCCTCTTTAGGACCAAGACATAACTCTCAACATTTTCTTACCTTATCACTGTCCCTTCATGGTTGCCAGCTGAAACCGTGCACCTCAGGTTGGGACTTGAACCCACGTGCCAGGACTTGAACCCAGCCAAAACCCACATTGGGACTTGAATCCATGTGGCTGGGACTCGAGCCTGGCCAAAACTCACAGTCTTCCAACTGAGATCACACATCTGGTTTTAGGACTTAATGAAGCTCAGGTTCTTGAGGTCTCATCACAGACAGAATTCAGTGAGAGACAAAGTGATAGGTAAGAAGTGGATTTATTTAGAGAGAAACACCCTCCACAGACAGAGTGTGCACCATCTCAGAAGGTGAGAAAAGGCACAAGGGTGTGGGGTTGTCAGTTTTTATAGTGGTGGGTAATTTCATAGGCTAAAGAGTGGGAGGAGTATTCCAGCTATTTTAGGAAGGGGCAGGGATTTCCAGGAATTGGGCCACCACCCACTTTTTGATCCTTATGGAACTGTTACGGAGCCTGTGGGTGTGTCATTTAGGTTGCTGACGTGAGCATATACTGAGGCTCAAGGTCTAGCGGAAGTCGACTTGTCCGCCATCTTGGACCCATTTGATTCTAATTAGTTTATGTCATGTCCTCGGGCTATGTCATTCTTTCAAAGGTTGTGCCTTGCATCCTTCCCTCCTGTTTCAGAAGAATTACCTAAGAGGAGATGGGGAGGGCAGGGAGTGTGCTGATTTGTATTAAAAATTTGAAAGAGAGGTTGACCGGAGAGTAAGAGAAATAAGGGATGTGAGCCTAATACTAATTTTTCTCAGAGCTGGCTAAAATTTGACTGGGATTTATGGAGGTTTAAAGCGCTTTCTCTATGCCTGCTCCACATTTTTTGTATGGCCTATTTTTTCTTTCTGGTTTATTTTTTTTTTCCCCCTTTGAATCTTGTTAACTTTAGAGTTTCTTTAGGATTAGTAAGCCAAATAAAAGTTCTTGGAGTAGGATTTTTGGGGTGAGAGTTTAAAGGATTGATGAGCATTTCATGTGACATCCATACAGAGTAGTGTAAGTCCAACTGGCCCGAAGCAGGGGAACACAATCAGATTCACAGGTGGCATCAGACCGAAATTCTCCGGACCACCCAGTTCCAGAAACTGCCCTGGAGACATTCCGGACCATCCAGTTCCAGGAACTGACCTGGGGACTTTGAACTCAGCCCAGCCTTCCCGCCTTTCGAGGGGCGGGACTAACGGTCCCCCAGGATACCCGAAAAGACCACCAAATAAGGAATACCCTGCGCCCTCCCAGATTCACCACACCCCTTTCCCTTCTTCCCCTATAAAATCTTGCCCAACGCTCGCCCGGGTGCGACTTCTCTGGCCCCTTTCTCTCGGACTAGTGAACCTTGCCCGGGAGCGCTCCCTAATAAAGCTCACCTGAAGCTTTCCTCTGTTTCGCGGTGCCGTTTGTTAAGATCCGACCTTACAAGTAGTATAATGGGAATATGGTCACAGTGAAACAGGAGAGTAGTGGGCAGGGCACAACATTTAAAAGAATGACATAGCTGTTGAGGACACGACAGAACTGGTTAGAACCGATTAGGCCCAAGATGGCAAAAGATTTGACTTCCAGTAGACCATGAGCCTCATTATAAGCTCATTGTAACACTTTAGCATAAGCTAAATGACACCCCCACCACCACCAGGACAGTTCTGAGGCCTACCATACAAGGCCAAAATGTGGGCGGTGGCCCAATTCCTGGAAATCTCCACCCCTTCTCCAAAATAGTTGGAATAATCCTCCCACTCATTAGCCTATGAAATTACCCAGCCCAAAAAAGCTAACCATCCCATATTTTGGGGCCTCTTGCCTTCTGAGATGGTCCACACTCTGTTTGTGGAGTGTTTCCCTCAGGGCCACTCTTGCCTTTTGAGACAAACCACAATCTGTCTATGGAATGTGTATCTTTAAATAAATCCATTTCACACCTGTCACTTTGCCTCTCACTGAATTCCTTCTGCGCGGAGACATAACCTAAGCTTCATTAAGTACTGAGACCAGGTGTGCGATTTTAATTAAAAGACAGTGGGTTCAAGCCCCAATTTGAGTTTTTGCTGGGTTCAAGACCCATCTGAGTTGTGCGGTTTCAACAGATTTGTTTTTATTGTCAAACCAGGAAGAGCCCTTGCCTGAATACAGGATATCAGACCTTGAAGCAGGAAGGAAGGGGGCAGGGCACAACATTTAAAAGAATGACATAGCCCGAGGACATGACATAAATGGATTAGAACCAAATGGGTCCAACATGGTGGACAAGCCAACTTCCACTAGACCTTGAGCCTCAGTATACACTCACTGTAACACATCAGCAAGCTAAATGACACACCCACAGGCGCCATGACAGTTCTAAGGCGACCATAAGGATCAAAAAGTGGGTGGTGGTCCAATTCTTGGAAATCCCTGCCCCTTCCTGAAATAGCTGGAATACTCCTCCCACTCATTAGCCTATGAAATTACCCACCACTATAAAAACTGACAACCCCACACCCTTGTGCCTTTTCTCACCTTCTGAGGTGGTCCACACTCTGTCTGTGGAGGGTGTTTCTCTCTAAATAAATCCACTTCTTACCTATCACTTTGTTTCTCACTGAAGTGTTTCTGCAATGAGACATCAAGAACCTGGACTTCATTAGGTCATAAAACCAGGTGTGTGATCTCAGTTGGAAGACTGTGGGTTTTGGCCGGGTTCGAGTCCCAACCGAGTGGGTTCAAGTCCCAATCTGAGGTGCACGGTTTCAACCTTGCACCACACTTGCTAAATTATAAGTTTCAAAAAGGTAGAATTATGACTCTTAGACAAATAAAGAATGAATACATGTCAAATATTTTCTTTAACTCATTAATTGGTAAATGAACTAGAAAGATGTTAAAAACAGTTCAAAAATGTTTTTGGGGCTTCCCTGGTGGCACAGTGGTTGGGGGTCCGCCTGCCGATGCAGGGGACAAGGGTTCGTGCCCCAGTCCGGGAGGATCCCACATGCCGCGGAGGGGCTGGGCCCGTGAGCCATAGCTGCTGAGCCTGCACGTCCGGAGCCTGTGTTAAAAATAAGAAATTTCCATCCCCTCCTTCTTCTTAAAACATTTACTTTGGAAAACTTTTAATCAGAAGTACTTTCTCCTCTCTTTGAAATGTATAAAATCCTTTTGAAAAGTGGATAGGCTTTTTGTCTGCTTTATGACACAGTAATCCTTTCTGAAGGACATGGGAGCCATCTCTTTGAAATGCAAAAATTAAGAGATAGTGCCACTATCTCCTAATTTCTGTGGAAAGTGCAAGCCTCACTTATTTAGTCACCTTGCTCCAAGTTGCAGAACTCCTCCTGTCATAAAGCCACAAGAGGTTTGTGTTTCCTCTGAATAAAACCAGTTAGCTAACATGGATGGTCATCCCAATTACCAGGTACAGCTAAGATGAATTATGTGTCACAAAAGGTGCCGTCCAGCCCTCTGAGTTGAGAACTAGTTACTGTTTATCTTGAGAACATATATGTCAAGGGCTGTATCTGTTTGGCTCCAGAAAAAAAAGTAAGTCTTCCTTCTGTCTTTGCAATCAATCTCTTAGTGGATTGTCTGTGATGTGCATCACATTCTGGTTTGATGATTATTTGATAATAAAACTGTTTTCTTTCTCTTCTCTCTATGGAGAGGTTTTCTGGGTTGGCAGATTTCATTTTAACTATGTTTCCCCAACAGTCTGTAACCTTAGGCAAGTTACTTTTAACTGTAAACCATGCCTCAGTTCCTTTGACTATAGAATAAGCATCCTAATAGTACTATCCCTGGAGTCACTGGGGAGATTCAATGAATTAATACCATAAAGAACTTCAGGCAGAACCTGTGAGGAAGCAGTGGAGGGCTCCCTGCCGCAAGTGCAGAGCTCGGCCACTGAGAGCTCCACGTGCCAGCGCAGGTCCTGGAGCTGCAGCTCCGAGGGAGGAGCTCACGTGGGGCCTTCCGTGGTCTGTAGCTGCGGTCCCTGCAGGGCACATGGAAATCCCAGGCGGGACAGAGTTCTCCCAGGCACACCCACACTCTGGGGATGGCCCTGGAGAAGGAAGGGTGAGGGGTGGCCCAGGTGGGCAGAGGAGCAGCTCCAGGCGAGGGTGAAGGGGGCCCGGGGGGCCCGCCCTCCATCCCTAGACACGGATTCAGACAGAGACAGTGTATATTGAGCGCCTACCCTGTGCTGGGCGCTGTTCAAGGTGAGTCCTTGTCTTAAAGGGACAAAACCACGCAAGCAAATAATAAAATTTGAGGTATTGGTGAGGGCTGCAAAGAAGACAAAATAGATAATGTGGTAGATGAGCAGCTGGGCTGTTTTAGGTAGTTGGGCAGGGGACTATCTCCTGCTGGTAACCACTAAGACACTGTTCAACACTGTGCTGTTGTCCACTTGAAGTGAGGCTGGTCAACACTGAGATGTGATGTCACACTCACATTGGATTTCGAAGATTTAGTTGGAAAAAAATGTAAAATACATTATTAATAATTTTATATTAATCATATGTTAAGCTAATAATATTTTGGATATATTTGGTTAAATAAAATATGTTTTTACAATTTCAAAAAAACCCCCACACAAATGCCTGCTATAAATCAAGTACTCAAAACACGTTGGCTGTTAATATCATACAAAAGTAATCACTATAGCAGCTTCTGGAGTTGATGCTCCAAGACATACCTGCATTAGAAATAGATCCTGGAGGCCACAGTGTTCTAGATATAAGTACTGATGGGCATTTGACAGGTAGAACAGAGAATGTTGCCACTTATCCAACGTCTGTGCTTTGCTGCATGTTGGTTAACTGTCTATCCAAGACTTATGGACAGTGCTGGACATATGTTTTCACATATTCTATACCTTAACTATTGATTATATATTTTTTAAAGGCCAGGACAGAGTTTTTATTCTTACTTGTCTTTTCAAACTTATCTAATAACTCAATATTCTCCCTAGTTCCAAATTACCCCTTTTGGTTACCTGCTGATTCTACACTTAGCCATTTCTGTTTTAGCTGCATTTTCAATATTCCAGTCTTGTATTTTTAGCAGTTCTCATTCCATTATGTTTCTATTTTAATTTCTTCTCAACGTAATTTTTTTTAAAAATGTATTATTAAATAGGAGGAAGGCAATTTGAAGGGGAAAGCAAACTATTTTAGTGATGATACAATAATTTTATTTTTGTAACAAATTATCCCTGTGGGTTCTGTGATAAATTCTAAAGCAATAAGGTATGTTAGCTGCAAAGACTTGCAATAAAGCCAGTGCCAAGTGAATGGAGGTTGTTCCAGAAGTTGTAGGTCAGTGTTAGGGCTGAATTCAGTTAACGGGAGGCAATCCCTTAACATTTTAGCCGATAGGGCCACATTAGAAGTGCTGTTGTGTGATCACATTTTAGTGCCTATTATGTCTTGATTAAGACTCCCCTGGATACTCCTTTTTAATGGAATTTGAGGGATTAAAAATGGCTTCACAAATCACTTTTTAATCTGGTGAAGTAAGCAGGGAATGAAAAACACCACGCTGTTATCTTCAAGTGCAAAGAAAGTTGTAAATAAAGAAAACAAATTAGTGGCTGGTTCACACCTCATCAGCTACCTAACAACCTGTTACCAGTTAATTACACACCTTTAAAATGCACGTACAAGAGAAATTATTCAGAAATCAGTTTCTCTAAAGGGGAGGATGGCAGACAAGTACCATATCAGAAGAGGGTATATTTAACTATTTAGATAACCAACCATGAATGGGGAAAAAAAATTTTTTTTCTCAAGGATTATAGTCCTGAAAGTGCCATCTATCAGTGGTTTAGCTTCTGTGGCTTCCACACCAACAATTCACTCTGGACAGATAAATATTTGTTGAGCACCTCCCGGGAAATAGAGTCTCCAGTATCCCTTTGGGACCCACTGTAATATTCTTGCTCTATCAGTAGCACCCACTGGTTGTTTACTATGTTCAGAGCCCAGTCCTGAGCAATGTGAGAATTAGACCACAGATGACAAAGCCAAACATCACCATTGCCAAAAAGTTTGAACAGTCTGGTTGCATGATTTTTACTGCACAATATCCCTGTTGCCTCTTGTTGTAGGATTAGTGTAAATAGAAAGCAATTGGAAACCATGTACATTGAACAAAAAATAAATTTGGGATGGAAACTGTTGGGGACGATTATGTTATCTCGTCTATATACACAGCCTTGTTGAGGGACTTATATGTGTCTGTGTTTGATTTATTTCTCTAAAATTGTTTTCAATAAGTAAAAGACTCCAAAATATGGCTTCATAAATACTAACAAAATTATGGAGCTGTCCTACAGGAGATTGGTCTGCACACTTTATCTGGAATCAATCATTTTCTTGTCCTGTGCCCCTAGTTACCCCCTGTTAAACCAGGATAATCATAACCTACTTCACTGGGCTGCTTGGATGCACAACTGACAGAGGTACTTTCAATGCACTAACCTTGTGGTAAATGTTAATTATTATTTGCCATGGTATTTATGGATAGTGAACCATGACATTGGTTTGGTTGGCTGATCAAATCTATTTCCTATAGCAGTTTAGTGTAACTTGTGATCTAAATTCTTAAAGTGATAATATGTTATTCATCTAATAAGGGTCAGTTGCAAATTAGCCTGTTTTGAAATTGGAAGTATATGCAGTTTGAAATCAATTAACTCCACAAATAACTTTTAAAAATATATTGATTCTATCTGTATTATATTCACTTGGAAGTGATTATTTACATGATGAATATTCAGATCTTTTAACAGTAATTCATCTTCCAGCAACTTAATTCTTCCCTGGGTATTACAGTCAAAAGACAATTAGTCATTTTCAATTTAAAAAATATATATACACACATACATACACGCACATACACACGCACACACTCACACATATATATTCCATAGTCCATAAGTTATTCAAAATCATTTTGGTAAAATTCTCATGCTTATTTGCCCGAAGACAAATAGTTAGGTAAAGGGTATGATTAGTTTGGGCAGGGTGTATGGATCTTTATTAGATCCTAGTCTGAATATTGTGCACATCCATAGAAAAATCTCAGAGAGTAATGACCTCTTTCCATCCCATGTAGGTCAATTTAAGAATGCTGTTCTACAACCTTCCCCATTCCTGCTGATAAACTTCCACTGAAGCATTGAAAAGATGAGTTAATTTGTATGATACGGTCCATCACATAATAGTGGACAAGATACTGCATCAAGTTTAAAAGATTGGATTCTCTTATAGTTACATCTTCACTGGATTATTTTTGCATGTTACAAAAGTAATACAAACATATAAAACAAAATATGTCTACTGGTGGACTTCCATAACTGCAGCCCTCTAAGATAACTACTTTATATATATGATTTTTAAAAAAATACATTATATGTACTCTATTCTGAAGCAACCCCTTATTTATGAAAATGTAGGGTATTCCCAAATTTTTCTAACAATACTAGAAATAAGTGTCCTTGAACATATATCATCAAATACTGTTGCCAGTCTTTCACTGATTAAATATCTAAAAGTAGAGTCACTGGGTTAAAGAGTAGCTGCATTTAAATTTTAATAAATATTACTAAATAGCCACCTAAAGAGTCTATAACTTACACACCCACTCACAAAGCAGGAGTGTACCTATTCCAGCAACACCTTACTTGCTCTGGGTAGTATCACTCTTTTAAGTTCTTGCCACTCTCTTAGATAAGGAGATTTGAGGCCATTATGGGATTGAACATTTATTCACATGTTTTTGGTGATTTTACTATCTTTTCCATTAATTGTTGTTTACCCTTTACCTTTATCTCACCCCCATTTTCTTCTTCTATCACTTTGGGCAAGTCAATCTCCCTGAGGCTTTGTTCACTGTCTGTACATTGTCCAAATGAGACACATTCAAAACCTGTGCATTTTGCTTGTCCCTTTCTCTCTTACTTGATTTTGTCTCCATCCCATTCTGAAATGTATTGTTAAACGATAATTTTCAAAACAAAATAAAAGTAAGAATAATGACTCTCATGCAGTTATAAAAATGAACATGTGTTAAAGATTTTACTTTACTCATTTGCTCAGGGACACTGGCAGATGTTATACCAGTTCGAAGAAAAGTCAAAAGGCACAAATCTATATGGAGTAAAGGAATGGAATAGCAAATGGAAGAAAAAGTGTTTTTTTCCTGAGGAAAGAGGGAAGTCAGTTGAAACTCTATCAGAATATGGCAGTCTATCAACTTTTTAAAAGTTTTAAAATAGCTCAAAGACTATGAAAGGCTAACATCTGTTAATACAGAAAGCTATGCTATATGCATATAATGCATAGTTTCCCTTGAAACACAAATTTTTTTCTACAATCTCTCCCCTTTTGATCAAAATTAATCTCAAAAGTTTATTCTTGATTACAAAATAAGATTTCCCAACAGCATATTAAAAGGATCATACACCATGATCAAGTGGGGTTTATCCCAGGAATGCAAGGATTCTTCAATATATACAAATCAATCAATGTGATAAACCATATCAACAACTGAAGGAGAAAAACCATATGATCATCTCAATATGTGCAGAAAAAGCTTTTGACAAAATTCAACACCCATTTATGATAAAAACGCTCCAGAAAGTAGGCATGGAGGGAATTTACCTCAACATAATAAAGGTCATATATGACAAACCCACAGCCAACATTGTTCTCAATGGTGAAAAACAAACCATTTCCTCCAAGATCAGGAACAAGACAAGGTTGTCCACTCTCACCACTATTATTCAACATAGTTTTGCAGGTTTAAGCCACAGTAATCAGAGAAGAAAAGAAATAAGAAGATTCCAAATCAGAAAAGAAGAAGTAAAACTATCACTGTTTGCAATGACATGATACTATACACAGAGAATCCTAAAGATGCTACCAGAAAACTACTAGAGCTAATCAATGAATTTGGTAAAGTAGCAGGATACAAAATTAATGCACAGACATCTCTTGCATTCCTGGGCTTCCGTGGTGGCACACTGGTTAAGAATCTGCTTGCCAATGCAGGGGACATGGGTTCGAACCCTGGTCAGGAGGATCCCACATGCCGCGGAACAACTAAGCCCGTGTGCCACAACTACTGAGCCTGCACTCTAGAGCCTGTGAGCCATAACTACTGAAGCCCACATGCCTACAGCCCATGCTCCACAACAAGACAAGCCACCTCAATGAGAAGCCCACATACTGCAACGAAGAGTAGCCACTGCTCGCCGCAACTAGAGAAAACCCGCGTGCAGCAATGAGGACCCAATGCAGACAAAAATAAATAAATAAATAAATACATTTATTTAAAAAAAAAATAAAAAAGTAATCTCTTGCATTCCTATACACTAATGATGAAAAATCTGAAAGAGAAATTAAGGAAACACTCCCATTTACCACTGCAACAAAAAGAATAAAATACCCAGGAATAAACCTACCTAAGGAGACGAAAGACCTGTATGCAGAAAACTATAAGACACTGATGAAAGAACTTAAAGATGATACAAACAGATGGAGAGATATACCATGTTCTTGGATTGGAAGAATCAACATTGTGAAAATGACTATACTACCCAAAGCAATCTACAGATTCAATGCAATCCCTATACAACAACCAATGGCATTTTTCACAGAACTAGAACAAAAAAATTCACAATTCATATGGAAACACAAAAGACCCTGAATAGGCAAAGCTATCTTGAGAAAGAAAAACGGAGCCAGAGGAATCAGACTCTCTGACTACAGACTATACTACAAAGCTACAGTAATCAATACAGTATGGTACTGACACAAAAATAGTAATATAGATCAATGGAATAGGACAGAAAGCCCAGAGGTAAACCCACACACATATGGTCACCTTATCTTTGATAAAGGAGGCAAGAATATACAATGGAGAAAAGACAGTCTCTTCAATAAGTGGTGCTGGGAAAACTGGACAGCTACATGTAAAAGAATGAAATTAGAACACTCCCTAACACCATATACAAAAATAAACTCAAAATGGATTAAACACCTAAATGTAACGCCAGACACTATAAAACTCTTAGAGGAAAACATAGGCATAACACTCTATGACATAAATCACAGCAATATCCTTTTTGACCCACCTCCTAGAGAAATGGAAATAAAAACAAAAATAAACAAATGGGACCTAATGAAACTTAAAAGCTTTCACACAGCAAAAGAAACCTTAAAAACAGACGAAAAGACAACCCTCAGAATGGGAGGAAATATTTGCAAACGAATCAACTGACAAAGGATTAATCTCCAAAATATACAAGCAGCTCATGCAGCTCAATATCAAAAAAACAAACAACCCAATCCATAAATGGGCAGAAGACCTAAATAGACATTTCTCCAAAGAAGATACACAGGTTGCCAACAAACAAATGAAAGGATGCTCAACATCACTAATCATTAGAGAAATGCAAATCAAAACTACAATGAGGTATCACCTCACACAGGTCAGAATGCCCATCATCAAAAAATCTACACACAATAAATGCTGGAGGGGGTGTGGAGAAAAGGAAACCCTCTCGCACTGTTGGTGGGAATGTAAATTGGTGCAACCACTATGGAGAACAGTATGGAGGTTCCTTAAAAAACTAAAAATAGAACTACCATATGACCCAGCAATCCCAATACTGGGCATATACCCTGATAAACCATAATTTAAAAAGAATCATGTACCATAATGTTCATTGCAGCACTATTTAAAGTAGCCAGGAAATGGAAGCAACCTAAGTGTCCATCGACAGGTGAATGGATAAAGAAGTTGTGGCACATATATACAATGGAATATTACTCAGTCATAAAAAGAAACGAAATTGAGTTATTTGTAGTGAGGTGGGTGGACCTAGAGTCTGTCATATAGAGTGAAGTAAGTCAGAAAGAGAAAAACAAATACTGTATGCAAACACATATATATGGAATATAAAAAGAAAGGTTCTGAAGAACCTAAGGGCAGGACAGGAATAAAGACGCAGACATAGAGAGGGGGAAGGGTAAGCTGGGATGAAGTGAGAGAGTGGCATGGACATATATACACTACCAAATGTAAAATAGATAGCTAGTGGGAAGCAGCTGCATCACATGGGGAGATCAACTCGGTGCTTTGTGACCACCTAGAGGGGTGGGATAGGGAGGGTGGGAGTGAGACGCAAGAGGGAGGGGATATGGGGATATATGTATACATATAGCTGATTCACTTTGTTATACAGCAGAAACTAACATAACATTTTAAAACAATTATACTCCAATAAAGATATTTAAAAAAACTTTAAAAAATTAACAAAAACAAACAAAATAAGATTGTTGTTAGTGGATTTGGTCTGGTTGTTTATATAGATGCAGCAAGAATACTATACCATATAGGCCTTCTTAAATTGGCTTTGCTGGAGGTTTTCATAAGGAATCTCAGAATGAACTTTTAAAAGCCTCTTGTTATGTGCTATTCTGAGGTTAGGAGTCCAAAGTAAGAACTCACCACCAGATTTCACATGCACTACCTATAAATGTGGGCAAATTCTTTTCTTTTCCAGTTCTCCCAAATATTCTAAGATTCTTGGGCCTACTAGGAAGTAAACTTCCACATTCACCTGGAAGGTTGGGAGCCCTGTAAGCTAAGTACCATTCCAGTTTACCCAAGTGAGCTTTGTAAACATTTGTTTATAAAATCTAAAATGTTACCTGCTTAAAATACATGGTCATATTTGACTAAATTAGCGTCATTCTCAAATGTAACAACTGAATATCCACATACAAAATAATAAAGTTGGGGGCTTCCCTGGTGGCACAGTGGTTGAGAGTCCGCCTGCCAATGCAGGGAACACGGGTTCGTGCCCCGGTCTGGGAAGGTCCCACATGCCGCGGAGCGGCTGGGCCTGTGAGCCATGGCCTCTGAGCCTGCGCATCCGGAGCCTGTGCTCTGCAACAGGAGAGGCCACAACAGTGAGAGGCCCGTGTACTGCAAAAGAAAAAAAACAATAAATAAAAAAAAATAAAGTTGGATGCTTTTCTTACATTATTCACAAGATTAATTCAAAATAGAACATAGACCTAAATATAAGAGCTAAAAAAATAAAATTCTTGGAACAAAATATAAGAGGTAAATCTTTGTGACCTTGGGTTAAGCAAAGGCTTCTTAGATATAACACCAAAAACACAAGTGACCAAAAAAATAAAATAAAATAAAAAAAGATGAGTTGGACTTCATCACAATTGTGCTTCAATGGACACCATTAAGAAAATGAAAAGACAACCCACAGAATGGGAGAAAACATTAGCAAAACATATATCTGATAAAGAACTTGTATCTAAACTATATAAAGAAGTCTTACAACTCAATAATAAAAAGACAAGTATTTCAATTTTTAAATTGGCAGAGGTTTTGTATAAAGATTTCTCAAAAAAAGATATAAGAATGGCCAATAAACACATGAAAAGATGAACAATATCATTACCCATTGGGGAAATGTAAATCAAAATCACAGGGTGATACTAATTCACATTTATTAGGATGGCTATAATCAAAAAGACAGAAAATAACAAGTATTGACAAAGACGTAGAGAAATTGGAATCCTCATACACTCCTGTACATAATGTAAAATGGTACAGCCACCATTTTGGAAAACAGTCTGTCAGGTGACTGTGTGTCTATACAGTCACCATAAAAGCAGTTAAACACAGAGTTACCATATGACCTAGCAAATCTACTTCTAGGTATGCACTCAAGAGAAGTGAAAACATACGTCCACACAAAAATTTGTACATGAATGTTTATAGCAGCATTCAAAAAAATTGAAAATGACACCAAATGTCCATCAACTGATGAATGGATAAAGTGTGTTATATTCATACAATGGAATAATATTTGACAATTATAAGGAATGAAATCCTGGTACATACTACAACATGGATGAATTTTGAAATGTTATGCTAAGGGGAAGAAGTCGATTACAAAAGATCACATATTGTATGATTCTATTTATATGAAATGTTCAGAACAGGCAAATCTGGGTTGGTGGGTTTGCAGGGAAATGGGGAATTATTGCTCATGGGTACAGTGTTTAAAGGTGATAAAATTTTTCTAAAATGTATATGGTGATTGTTGCATAATATACCAAGGACCATTGAAGTATATACTTTAAATTGTATGGTATATGAATTATACCTAAAGCTGGATAAAAAATAATAACGAAAATTATGACCTATAACATTATACTGTTGTCTGATATTAAGCAAAACTGTAGCAGGACTCTGATAAATGGAAGTACATCATGGACAGTGAGGGCATTGACAGATCTCTAGAAATGTTTCATTTAGGTTTTAATTTCTGAAGTGGTTGTATTAACAAGCTTTTACTCATATAAATTTAACCTACAGTAGGCTAGCCATCTCTTCTGATTTGACAACTCTTTCTATGTAACTCATCAGTAATAACATATCAAATAAACCTAATTTTTTTTCTAGCACCTCTCTTTTTATAAGGTGAAAGAACAAATCTTTTTGATTTTCAAGGAGCCCTCTGGAAAATCTCAAAGACAGTTTTAGTTCTCTGAGGTCCTCAAGAAGCTTGATGATCCCAGAGGGGGTTGGAGACCACATATACCTGACTCCTTTAGGACAAAATTACTCTTTTTCTCAAAAAATGGAAGTACATGTGCAGCTGTATTTCTCTGAAGTGATGACTCCTAAGAATAGTCTAAACCATATAGTATTTATAACTTTTACCCCAAGTTGCTAACTTCTATTTCACAGAGGAGGCTGGGGAGTGGATAATTGTCTGCCACGCACCAGCATTCTGTAGCACATTTGCAGAGGCCACGAACACACCTAACACAGTTTTCTAAGCCACACACATCACTTATATCTGCCTCTCAAAGTGGCGAAAATGAGCACATCCATTACGGACTCAAGAGATAGAGTCATAACAGTGAGAAGTAGATGTATATTAACTTAAAATTATGATTAGTAATCAGTATTTCAGTACTCTATCTTACTGTCTTAAGATACTTACTATCATATGAAAGTCCATTAATTAACTCAACTTAGTGTCAGCCCAAGGTTTTAAGTTACCTAGAGATCTTAGAACTTGTCTTGAAACTGACTTATGACAAAACAATTATTGTTGACATAAGTTTATCAGAATAATAATTTAATCTGGGTAAACACAAATTTACATTTTTCATAATCTTAAACATTAAGTAGAAGTAATGTTAAGTTTATTCAATCAGCAAATCTATTTAAGATTATGAAGTACATATCCAAGTAAAGTAGAAATCTATACTTATGTATTATGCTTTTTAACACTGACAAATCATAGATGACATAACTTTTTTTTTTATAAAACCAGTAATATTAAACTTGTCTCATTAACTAAATTATGTGAAAGTGAATTCTTAAAATATTTCTGGGCTGAGAACTTTTTAAATCTGGCACATTGAAAGTATGAGAAGTTCAACTTCCTTATTTTAGGAATATTCTAATTATATAAGTACTTATTTCTTTAAGATATATATATATATATATATATATATATATATATATATATA